>NC_057803.1:587654913-587954913 GCF_018294505.1 Triticum aestivum | reverse complement strand
CAAATGTGTATTGAACTATTGCCGTCACGGGTAATGCACGTACACCCTTGAGCACCTTATTGAAGCATTCTGCCATATTGCTTGTCATTTGACCGTACCTCCGGCCATCTTCATCGAAAGCACGTGCCCACATATTCCTTTCGACAATGTTCTTACTGAGAAATTCATGACCACCGGGGTCAAGTTTCTTGTGTCTGAGCAATGCATTGAACAATGTGGCAAACCGCTTGTTGGTGAAAGCGAGACAACAATCTTGAAGATCATCGGCCAACTCCTTGATACCACATGCCCTATAGAAGTTTGCACAAAAGTGCCTCATGCACCATCGATGGTGCAACTTTCTATGTCCGGGAATGTCAACCACCACCGCATTTAGAATTCCTGGATGGTGATCCGATATGACACAAATTTCCCTTTCAGCCGGTAATACCCTTGTTCTCAATTGACGCAAGAACCACTCCCAGTTATCATTGTTCTCCACCTCAACCAAAGCGAAAGCCAAAGGCAACACCCGGTTATTGGCATCACTTGCTATTGCAACCAATAAAGTGCCCTTGTATTGTCCGGTCAAGAACGTGCCATCAATGGCGATGACGGGCCGACAATGCTCAAAAGCCCTCATGCATTGCTCAAAGGCCCAAAATGCACGGCCAAATACTCGGACGGTCCTCCCGTTGTGAATCAATGTTTGGTGCCCATGAGGCTCAACCACGTGAACCATGCCTGGGTTTGTGGTGGCCATAGCTAACAACAACCTAGGGAGTCGGTTGTATGCTTCCTCCCAATTGCCATACAACATCTTGAATGCGGCTTGCTTTGCCTTCCATGCCTTGCCGTACTTCACCTTGTAATGAAAGATGGCTTTCACAAGGTCAATGACACTCTTGATGCTCATTGTTGGAAGTGTGGATATTTGGTTGGAAAGCCTATAAGCGATGAACTCGGACGTGAGTTGTCTGTGTTGTTGGTACACAAGCTTGCCATCCGCATTCTTGTGCCGGCACATGTGATTTGGTAGACAACTCACTATGCGCCAAGTGGGACCTCCTTTCCATGGCCTTGCACGCACAATCCATGGACAACTTGGCACTTCACATTTGACCGTGTAACGCACATTGACGTCCGAGTTGGCCACTTTATGTGGACGATAATGCGTAACCGAGTAGTTGTCGAGCCACATCTTCAATTCCAAGAAGGATTGAAACTCACAACCGGGATATATCCCGTTCTTGCCGTCTTCCAAATCACGGTGAGAACTTGGCCTAGCTCCAAGAGATATGCATTTGCCACCATCCACAACGGCTTCATCCGCGAGACTAAGATCCTTGAACAATGGTGTCTTGTGATCCCGCCCGAATACCTTCTTGAATGCTTGGGCCTCCTTCGGTGTGAACCCCTCCTCATCAACTTCTTCATCGGGACCATCGTCATCCGAGTCCGATGCATATGCACGGGAAAAAGGGATGGATTGGTCCATTGTCTCTTGCACATGATATTGGTCGAGATCACCCACATTGTTGTCATGGAGATCAACTTCGTTGTCATCCTCCTCGTACTCATCATTCTCCTCTTCAAAACCTTCATTTTGGTTGTTTGGAGTCGGGCTCAATGTTGGCCAATCTTGTTGCGTGAAATGAGGTTCACTCATTTGATCTTGGTTCATGGGTGGTGGAGTGCTAGCAACCAACGGGGAGGGGTTCCGGTTCAAGTCCAAATTCAAAGTAGACTCAACCTTCTTGGAGGCAAATAACTCAAGAGCCTTGTCTAGAGATTCGGCAACCGTCTCCTTGTATGCAACCCAACGTTGCTCGGAGTTCACACGCATTGTCTTCCAACGGATGTGCATTCCAAAACCAACATTATGCCTTCCCTCGAACTCAACAACGTCACTTGGGTCCATCCAATTCAAATCCTTCCTCACTTGGTCCAAGAGCTCCGCATAGCTTGGACTACTCTCAAACACCATGTCAAGCTCATCCGGGTCCGGCTCAACATTGCCTTTCAAAAAGGCCTCTTTATCCACATGATGAACATAAACACATGTTCTCCCCATCCCTACAATAATAAAAACACACATATATCAAGTAAGTACTTAACAAAAAATATTTGCACAAAATACATATGCCATAACATATATATGAATTAATAACCCTAACCCCCACTTAACAATAACCACAACCCTAACCATAGCATAACCCTAACACCAACATCAAACACACATAACCCTAACCCTAGCATACTATGAAAGCCTAACCAACCCAAATTAGCAAAGAAACATAACATGATTCAATACAAATTTGCAAATCCAAGCCAAAACTAGGGTTTCCCCAAAGTAGCAATATTTGAGCAAATGTGACAATTCCTATGGATGAAAACGAGGGGATCGAAGGAGATTACCTTAAGGGAGGGGTTGGCTTCGAAATCCACGGTCAAATACTTCGGATTTGCAAGATTTGAGAAGGATTTGAGAGGGGGGGGAGAGGGGAAGAGAGGAGGGGCGCAAGGCTAAGGGTTTGTGTGGGGTGGGGTGTGTGGGGTGGGATGGGAGAGAGGGTGGGGCCAGCCTAAGTGGAACACAGACTGTGCAGCGCCCAAGAGCTAGGCGCTGCACATTACAAGTGTGGCGCCTAAGTCTGAGGCGCTGCAGTGCTGTCTGTGGGGCCGCAACTGGACCAGGGCTGCCACGCTGGCATGAGGTGCGACGCCCAAGAGAGAGGCGCTGCATAGTAGTGTGTGGCGCCACACGAAAGGATCAGCAAAGTGAAATTTTTTCGGAACAAGGTCAGTTTATGATTTGATTTGGCCCTCAGGTCAAATATGTGATTTCTGCCCCGGCGTGCTACTCCCTCCTGCCGCCACCACACGGCGCAGCATGTTGCCGCTGCCCCACAAGCACATGTCGACCGATCATGGCTGCATCCCTAATTAAATTTACAGACAGACAGACATTCTGAGTTAAATTTACCACCATGTTATGGGCTTGGCGCCAAAATATGATCAGCGCTACTTGTGGACTCGGCCACTCAGGGAGGCGTTGGTCGCCACTCACAGTCACAGGGAAAGGGACATGGAGGAGAAAACAAAGACACCCATCACGTGCAGTCGTCGTCGATGATCATGATGATGATGACAGCAATGGAGAGCCGGCTAGTAGTTTATAATAACATGTATAACTATAATGATTTGGTAAGTATATATGGGTAACTAATGTTTGTACCACTACCTGGCTGGTTATGTGCATTACATGTGAGGTGAGGTGGTGCAAGTGAGTGTAATTAACTTAAACTTGTCAGGTTCCACTGCTAGGGCTGCTGCTCAGCTCATCATACCCAACCTCCCCTGAAAAATGAGCTTGGATCGTCCCTCCCACGGTAGTGAGAGCTGTGTGTCGTGTCATCTGGCGTTGCAGCACTGCGGCCTGCCTTGCCGTAGGTTCTCCCAGAGGCACAGCATCTGCCCCGGCGACTGGTAGTGCGCCGTGAGGTAGTCGTCGGCGCAGCCCGCCTGGCAGAACCGCGCGCCGTGGACGTACTCCACGCCGCCGGCGTCGAGCTGCCCCACCCACATGCCCACGCTCACGTCCTCCATCTTGAACAGCTGCCATGGCCAAAGCAGAACGCAATCATTCGTTTGTTAATACAAGGTGATGTACTATGTATTGATGATTGATGAACGGATACAACTTTTGGCTTTTCTGGTGTGGTGTGGTGTGGTGTGGCATGGGCCATCTTTTCAGCCCACGCATGATTGGGCCCGTGCCGTTTCCCCCGATTTTCGATCAGAATCGGCATCATTCACCCAAACTTTAAACCAGGCCAGCCAGATGGTGCCTGGCTCTTGAGTGCTTGTGTGGAATGTGGAATGTGGAATGCAGTCACTACATGGGATCCCAATTCCCAGTGCCACTTGATACGCAATGAAAACAGAGAGGAAGAAAGGTGTTGGGTGGGCGCAGAGAGCTTACATTCAGCCGGCCCTTCTCCATCTCCGACGCGACGAAGCCCGCGATGTCGGAAGAAACAATGTAGCCAGCGCCGTCCGCGTAAGTCGGGTACGTGTCCCTGGGCCACTCCTGGAAATTTAGCGCAGAATGTTACCAAAGAGGTCAGCACGGCAGCACAGGACGGAAGTCAATAATGGTGCACCAATGATTGCACTAACGACGAATGTAGTTAGCCAGCATGATTACATGAGACAATACCATATTCATGTGGGCAGCGCATACCAGTCGTTTATGTGGTTCTCATGTACTATTATTTGGCGCATCAAGAACATGAACACGCTGTCTGTTTTGCTAATTCCAGGAACTGTAATAGGACTGATGAGTGGTGACACAAAAACATGCTGTTCATGAGCAGTAAACGTCTGAAATTGACTCAGTCGACAAAAAGTTTGTACAACACTGGTTTGGTATCTTCTTTCTGATGAAATTTAATGCAGCTCCTATGTACTGGTTTGTCTTTCTACGTCAGTTATGAATGTTGTCACGGGGGCATTTAATTACTTTTGATCACTTGAGTAAAAGATATGCAAGTAGCCTGAGAGTCAATCTGCATAATTTCAAGATAACATTTGCAAAAATAGGAGGTTTTTTTTTAGTAGATCACTTCACCTCATATGAGACGGCCCATTTTCCTTCTCGGAGTGGTCTGTGGTAGTAGTTCATGTTCCCCATATAGAAGCTTTTACCATCTGGGACTTTTTTTATTTCAGCCATAACTGAATCAAGTCTAACGAATGTATCATCATCGCACTTCATGACGTACTTCGCAGAAACAACACGAGCCTTCAAGGACAAAGAATATATATAAATAAAAAGAACATTGAGATTGCATAAGAACTGTCTGAAAGGTAATTTAAATTCAGTGTGACTATGTTAAATCCACTCCTTATGCTACATACCGCATACTCGCAGATGGCAACAGTCTTAAGAACAACCAGGTCGTAGCTATCCACAAAGGGCACAATGATAATGTCCCCGAAGAAATCCGCTTCTTTCTTCAAATCTTCATTAACTTCCCTTCTTCCATTCTGCCCTGAAACATGGTTTTGTTATATATCTTTTCATGGGAAGAAGGAAAGAAAACTACCGGAACTAAATGGCAGGACAATAGATTACCAAGGCGACAAAAAACCGAGCCATAGTACTGGATGAATTTCGTACTGCAGACATCCATGATCTCCTCACAGCCATGCGCTCGGTGAAGTGGCTTCCTGCTGAAAGAATGCCTATGAACAGCTCCACAGGTTCTTCAGGAGGAGGGGCTTTCAGTTCGGCCAGCAACTCCAGATTTCTTTCCATAATGTTAGGATGGACCGCGGGTAATGTACCAGCAAACATTGATTCAACCTCGATATCACCATTTGCTTGCACGGTAGCGACATCCTCGAGATCAAAGCCCTTGAAAGAACAAATGTAATCAATGAATTGGCGCATCAGCAAATCTTGCCAAAAAAACAGTGGGGAGGAGCTGATCTACGTCCTAACCACATTTTCAGTTGAAATGCTAATCTACATCCTAACCACAGCAAAGATGTGCACGGATTCCAGCTAGGAAGGATAGAAGCACACATTGTAGGACAATTGCAGAAGGAAACAGTACTTACAATGCGATAAGGAAAAGACGCGACATGCCTCCCATCAACTTGAACATGGTAACCTTCCAAACCGGAGCTTATTGTTAGAGCAAACAATTCACCCTCCACAAAAGGATAAGGCCAATCTATGAAACCACTGCTGCTCTGTCCAGCAACACGGTTACGCAGCAACATACTCTTCAACTCCTCAAGTGTGCCACCAGTGTTCCAGGTCCATTGCTCACATGTTACCAATCCATCAACTGCGCCACAGGAAAGCAATATAAGAAAATCTCGCGACGATCACCAGCTAAGCTAGCACACGTTAAACATTTTCTCATCAGCTCAAATTATTAGTAGAGCTCTCTTATTAGTAATTAGAATACCAAATGGACGTCCGGTGGGAATCACTAGCCCTAAAGCATTTGCAAGAAATTTATCATCAGGTTATCACATAGATATCCCACCAAAGGGATTTCCATGGGAACCATGTAAATACCAAATATATTCCAACTATATAAGGAGAGGTCGGGCAGCAGTACCGCACATGTTATTGTCCTCTAGTCCTATTTTAGTTACCAAAGTCAAAGTAGAAAATGGATGAAATTTGCCATGAAACTTTGTCGGTATGTGTAATGACAGGGTATGAACGATCTAGTAATGGTACATCATCCACTGCTGATCATCAATCTACTTAGATTTTATAGATGATAAATGCAGTTGTCAGCCACATGCCATCCGACTCAGCTCAAAACTATCTGAAATATGATCTCGGGGGTTATGTGAAGCTTGGCAAGTTCACGGTTGAAAATTGAGCATCTGCAATAGTTCAGAACTCCAGAGTTCAAAATTGAGCATCTTGAAGTCCTCCTATCTATTCATAAGGAGGAGAAATATAAGCATTTAGCGGGCATCATACAGTTGGAAATGAGAACATGAAGACTGCCGTTAGAAAAACAAAGAAACTATCTAGATCCAAGGATGACCTATACTAAACGTGACAATGTCGCAAGTTCATTTTCCATATGATGGAATAGTAACCGGTAAAAACGTAAGGTGTCTATATGGATCCTAAACACAAACGAGGCAAGGAGGCAATTCTGCTGCGTAAACAGTTATTACGCCTTACAGGTTCTCGGGCACATTCAATTGTTTCACTGTTGGAAAAAACTGACATCCAGCAAAAATCCCTACATAACTCTGCTAAACTCGAATACACTCGTCGTTCTCCCCTCTTGTTATTACCTCTGGAAATGTTGAAATGGCACGGTGTACATCAATGCCAAGGGCCAAGGGCCATGGATCAAGATCAGTGGTATAGTTATCAAACATGGTGAGTGAGGATGCTACACTTTCCGACGACAGGCTTTCGCCCTGCACAGGACAAATGCTACGAATCATTGAAATTTTCCAAAAGGGAGCTAGAGCCGTATCACCAAACATGGTACTGCGATGGAGCCCCGATGAGATTAAGCACCGACCAGGAAACATGACACTGAATGCAAATCATCGGCATCAACATAGTACAGAGCCACTTGGTTAATTACCAGCACATATGTACCAGTAATATGTAGAGCCTAGAGCATTAGAGCTCCCCATGGATTGGTTGGTATCTAGTACCAACAACTGCACTGATCCTGCCGTGCGTGTGTACTGCTGCTACCGAAAATGTTTGATGTGCGTCGCCGTGGAATGCAATCGCGAAGTGAAATTTTAAGGTGAAAATTGGGTGGGAGTATGCAGAGCAGGTGACGCACCGGTGTCCTCGTCGGAGCGGCGCCAGCCCTCGCAGCGGAGCGCGGGGCCCCACTGGCCGCGGAAGCGGGTGTTGAGCTCGACGACGGGGCGGCCGCTCCAGTCGCCCCGGAGGCGCGGGTTGAGGTGGAGGATGGTGGTGGCGGCGTCCCCGTCCCCCGCGCCCCGCAGCTCCACCGCGAACTGCGCCAGGCCGCCTCCGGGCACCCGCCGCGGCCTGCCCACCACCGTGACGTGGGAGCCCAGCGCCAGCCCGCACGGCAGGGCGAGGGCGCGGGGCGCGTCGCCGGCCCGCGCGACGGAGGGCGGGCACCGCGGCGGCGCGGGGGACGGGGAGGGCGTCGCCGCGGAGGACGAGGCGGGGGCGGAGAGGGCGTCGCGGAGGAGGCGCGCGCCCTCGCGGAACGCCCGGGCGGCCGCCGCGTGGAGCGGCGCGGCGGCGTCGAGCGCGCGGACGTCGATCCGGGAGACGTCCAGGCGGAGGAGCGGGGAGGGGAGCCGTTGCCGCGTCCTCTCGGCGTGGGTGGCCTCGGCGGCGGTGAGGGCGACGGAGACGGTGGTGGGGCCGAGGGGGCGGCCGGGGTAGCGGAGGGAGAGGGCGGCGGCGTAGAGGAGCGCGGCGACGGGAAGCAGCAGCAGCAGGGGCCGGAGCCCGGCGGCGGGGCGGCGCGGCCGGCGCATGTCTCGTCTCCGGTGGGACGCTGCTGGCCGGCCGGCTGCCCGCGTCGCGTGGTGCGGCTTCTTCGTCGGTTACGTTTGGAGCTTGCTCCGAGGAGGGAAAGGTTGGAACTTTCCCCGGGGTTTAAGACGGCAGGAGATTATTATGAGATACTCCCTCTGTAAACTAATATAAGAGCGTTTAGATCACTAAAATAGTGATCTAAACACTCTTATATTAGTTTACAGAGGGAGTACCCATTTCCTTCCCCGGCTTGCCCGCCGATGATACGGCGTGGCGTGCGGCGTTTCTTTGGAGATTGTTAATGGCGCCGTTAATTGCCGCTGCTCCGGCGATCGCTTGCCTTGTGTGTGTGCATGCACTCAAAAATTGTTGCTTTTGCTTACAGTGCTAAGCATACATCGTACACTTGTGTGACACATTGAAGACTGGGGTACGTAGTGTGGTTGATTGCACACAATTTCGGCAGTTATGTCCCATAAAGCAATCTTTCACGAAAGTGTAGTTGCAATCGTGAGCACAAGGCAACTTGGGCACAGGATCTAGTCAGCACCAACGCCCCAGCTTTCTGCCCTCTGTTCCCCAGCATATCTGAAGCATGCAGCTAGCCAGGCTTAAGTTTGGCAGCGAAATGGACTATGACAGTTCCGTTTATTTTCTACCCCCTCGGTGTACAAATGTACTCCCTCCGTTCCAAAATAGATGACCCAACTTTGTACTAAAGTTAGTATAAAGTTGAGTCATCTATTTTGGAACGGAGGGAGTAAGTCTTTTTGCCGTTTAATCCTGCGCTACAAGGGTCAGGCACGTTTTGCTGCGTCGTTGGCTCCTACGCTAGAAGGGTTAGACGCGTTTTGCTGCGTCGTTGGTGCTGTTGGGTTTTCGTAAAAAATTTACTCAACCCCCCCCCCCCCCCCCCCCCCCCCGCTTCGTCCAACCCTCTCATGAGAGCCCCTCCTACGCTTTAATTTTTGGCAGTCAAATCAATCTTTGGTAATCAATCTTTTCTTTGGCAAAGCAATAAATTTCCGGACGGCAATCAATTTCTTCTTTGGTAAGAATGGTAAACAATAAATTCATCGGAAGGAATCAATCATGGTAAGTAATCAAGCGAGGACCCCAGACGCCGCCTTCCTATTGTGGTCCATACATGGCTCCCGTTCGTGGAGCCCTCCCCACGTTCCATTCCTCCTCTCCCATGAAGCGCCACCGTCCCGTTTCCTATGCTTCCCCGGACTAGCGCGGCACCTCATCCCATCCCCTCTCCTAGAAATCATGATGAGGTGTTTGTCAGGGCCGGATCTAAAGAATCATGGGGCTACGCCATCCTACGACGATGGTCAGAGATTCCGGCGGAGGCGCGCAAGGGCATGCTGGCCTTCGCCTGAAAGGGGAAGCAGAAGTTGACTGGAGACCTCAATGGTAGTGCAGCTTTTATCACCCAACGGCCTCATCTACCTTGTCTCTAACTCATCCCCATCGACCACAGACGCCAGCAGGGGCAAAGATACGTCAACGTCATCGTGTGCTTCACTATGCTCCCTCACCATGGCAAGCAGACGGAGCGGGTGGAGGCGCCAACTCAACACATCATTGGACTGTCGAGGAAGTTCATTAGAAGGAAGAGCTCAACAAGTTGAAGGTCTACCGACTGCTTCACCATCCATTCAGCCCACTTCATCTCTTACCTCCAGAAAAAAGTCTCGGATGCTCTCTCCCTCTTGTTCTTGCTCCCAAACCTAATATTTTTGATCTCTTTGCTTGGAGCTCCATTTCTAAAACTATTTTGGAGGATTGCTCCTTGGTATGTGACTCCTCCATTGCTCCAATTAGTTTTTGCTTTTGTGGATTATACTTTGCTTAATTAGCTGCTCTTGGTGCTACTGAAATGAGCTTGCATGTTGAATTCTTTGAGTTCCAAGTAGTTTGAATGCTTGATATAACCTCTAGACATTCATATGAGTAGTTGCTATCGATCTTGTGAAATTTTATTGACATCTTTTTGTGGTCCAAAATTTTAGAAATTTGTTCTTAGGAAAATGAACTTCTTTCGGAGAGGTTCTTCGAGCCGGAGTCCCAAGGGGATCACTGGGGATGCCTCGGACCGTGACCTTAACATTCCGCGTAGGATGGAGGTCCAACCATGCAAATGACAACACAATGCTTTCATGAACGAAGCCGTTTTTCATTAAGAGTTCACGCAATTCGTTGCAAATGCCGGGTTGACCGACTTCCTTGCAGATGAGTGTGACCAATACCACATCCTTACAAATTCCTTTGTGCAAAATTTCTATTTCATGCATAGGCTCGATATTCCCATGGTATGTTTTGATTTATATGTTGAACATCATGAGATACCACTTACTGAGTTTTGTGAGATGCGTTTGGTTCCTTCTGATGGGGAATTGAGGGAGCCTCGACCAGAGGAGTTCGAGGGTTTCCTCCGTACTTTAACTGTGGGAGAGTATATGGGCGTGTCGAGATCCCGAGCTACTAGCTTCCATTTTCCTATTGTGCACTACTTTGGTTTATTCATAGAGAAATGCTTGACTGCTAGGGAGGAAGGTGGTACGCTCAGTGCCCCTGACCTTGCCATTTTACACCGTGCACTTCACAACGATAACACTTATAGCCTTGGAGCTATCATTGCACGCCGCTTGCACACTAACATGACTAGGGAAAAAAATCATGGTGGTATTTATGCTACTCTCCTAGCGAGACGTTTCCATGTTGATATATGCCACAATGATTACTTGCTGCCTAGCATCTACTTAGATCACTAGTCTATGATAGATCACCACTTTATCGATAACACCGAGCCTCCTCACCACATTCGTTATAACTTGGTATTTAGTGAGAATACTCGTGATATTATTCCGTTGCCTGCACCTTATTTGTTTGACTCTCATGCTAGAAAGGATACACCATCATGCCACCAAATATTACTGCTTACAAGAACGAGTTGGCTGCAGCGGAGAACGAGGCCCAACCTTGGGACGCTCGAGTGCCTCCGCCTCCCCACTTTCCTACCAGACCCGATAGATACTACGGGTGGTGATCACCAAGCACTAAGTTGAAGGAAATATGCCCTAGAGGCAATATTAAAGTTGTTATTTATATTTCCTTATATCATGATAAATGTTTATTATTCATGCTAGAATTGTATTAACCAGAAACTTAGTACATGTTTGAATACATAGACAAATAGAGTGTCACTAGTATGCCTCTAGTTGACTAGCTCGTTAATCAAAGATGGTTAAGTTTCCTAACCATAGACATGAGTTGTCATTTGATTGACGGGATCACATCATTAGAGAATGATGTGATTGACAAGACCCATCTGTTAGCTTAACACGATGATCGTTTAGTTTGTTGCTATTGCTTTCTTCATGACTTATAAATGTTCCTATGACTATGAGATTATGCAACTGCCGAATACCGGGGGAACACTTAGTGTGCTATCAAACATCACAACGTAACTAGGTGATTATAAAGATGCTCTACAGGTGTCTCCGATGGTGTTTGTTGAGTTGGCATAGATCAAGATTAGGATTTGTCACTCCGATTGTCGGAGAGGTGTCTCTGGGCCCTCTCGGTAATGCACATCACTATAAGCCTTGCAGGCAATGTGACTAATGAGTTAGTTGCGGGATGAAGCATTACAGAACGAGTAAAGTGACTTGCCGGTAACGAGATTGAACTAGGTATTGAGATACCGACGATCGAATCTCGGGCAAGTAACATACCGATGACAAAGGGAACAATGTATGTTGTTATGCGGTTTGACCGATAAAGATCTGCGTAGAATATGTGGGAGCCAATATGAGCATCCAGGTTTCGCTATTGGTTATTGACCAGAGATGAGTCTCGGTCATGTCTACATAGTTCTCGGACCCGTAGGGTCCGCACGCTTAACGTTCAATGACGATCGGTATTATGAGTTTATGTGTTTTGATGTACCGAAGGTTGTTCGGAGTCCCGGATGTGATCATGGACATGACGATGAGTCTCGAAATGGTCGAGACATGAATATTGATATATTGGAAGGCTATGTTTGGACACCGGAAAGGTTTCAGATGAGTTCGGGCATTTTTCGGAATACCATGGGGGGGGGGTTACCGAAACCCCCGGGGAGTTAATGGGCCTTAATGGGCCATGGTGGAAGAGAGGAGGAGGCGGCCAAGTGGGAGGCGCACGCGCCCCAAGCCTAATCCGAATTAGGGGGAGCCTTTCCTTCTCTCCCTCTCCCTCTTCCTTCTTATCCTACTCCAACTGGGGAAGGGGGGAAAACCTGTTGTGGAACGTAGCAGAAATTCAAAATTTTCCTACGTGTCACCAAGATCTATCTATGGAGAAACCAGCAACGAGGGAAGGAGAGTGCATCTACATACCCTTGTAGATCTCTATGCGGAAGCATTCAAGAGAACGGGTTGAAGGAGTCGTACTCGTCGTGATCCAAATCACCGGAGATCCTAGTGCCGAACGGACGCACCTCCGCGTTCAACACACGTACAGCCGACGGACGTCTCCCATGCCTTGATCCAGCAAGGAGAGAGGGAGAGGTTGAGGAAGACTCCATCCAGCAGAAGCACAACGGCGTGGTGATGGTGAAGGAGCGTGGTACTCCAGCAGGGCTTCGCCAAGCACCGCAGAGACGAGGAGGAGAGAGGTAGGGCTGCGCCAAGGGAGAGATCAAATCGCGTGTGTGGCAGCCCCTAACCTCAAGTATATATAGGGGAAGGGGAGGAGGGTGCGCCCCCTCTAGGGTTCCCACCCCTAGGGGGCGGCAGCCCTAGATGGGATGGAGGGGGCGGCCAAGAGGGGGAGAGGGGGCGCGCCCCTAGGGTGGGCCTTAGGCCCATCTGAGCCTAGGGTTTCCCCTTCTCCTCCTAGCTGCGCCTTGGGCCTTGTGGGAGGCGCACCAGCCCACTCAGGGGCTGGTCCCTCACCACTCTTGGCCCATGCAAGCCTCCGGGGCTGGTGGCCCCACTTGGTGGACCCCCGGGACCCTCCCGGTGGTCCCGGTACGTTACCGATAAACCCGAAACTTTTCCGGTGACCAAAACAGGACTTCCCATATATAAATCTTTACCTCCGGACCATTCCGGAACTCCTCGTGACGTCCGGGATCTCATCCGGGACTCCGAACAACATTCGGTAACCACATACAAACTTCCTTTATAACCCTAGCGTCATCGAACCTTAAGTGTGTAGACCCTACGGGTTCGGGAACCATGCAGACATGACCGAGACGTTCTCCGGTCAATAACCAACAGCGGGATCTGGATACCCATGTTGGCTCCCACATGCTCCACGATGATCTCATCGGATGAACCACGATGTCAAGGACTTAATCAATCCCGTATACAATTCCCTTTGTCTATCGGTACGATACTTGCCCGAGATTCGATCGTCGGTATCCCGATACCTTGTTCAATCTCGTTACCGGCAAGTCTCTTTACTCGTTCCGTAACACATCATCCCGTGATCAACTCCTTGATCACATTGTGCACATTATGATGATGTCCTACCGAGTGGGCCCAGAGATACCTCTCCGTTTACACGGAGTGACAAATCCCAGTCTCGATTCGTGCCAACCCAACAGACACTTTCGGAGATACCTGTAGTGTACCTTTATAGCCACCCAGTTACGTTGTGACGTTTGGCACACCCAAAGTATTCCTACGGTATCCGGGAGTTGCACAATCTCATGGTCTAAGGAAATGATACTTGACATTAGAAAAGCTTTAGCATACGAACTACACGATCTTTGTGCTAGGCTTAGGATTGGGTCTTGTCCATCACATCATTCTCCTAATGATGTGATCCCGTTATCAACGACATCCAATGTCCATGGTCAGGAAACCGTAACCATCTATTGATCAACGAGCTAGTCAACTAGAGGCTTACTAGGGACATGGTGTTGTCTATGTATCCACACATGTATCTGAGTTTCCTATCAATACAATTCTAGCATGGATAATAAACGATTATCATGAACAAGGAAATATAATAATAATCAATTTATTATTGCCTCTAGGGCATATTTCCAACAGTCTCCCACTTGCACTAGAGTCAATAATCTAGTTCACATCGTCATGTGATTAACACTCACAGGTCACATCCCCATGTGACTAACACCCAAAGAGTTTACTAGAGTCAATAATCTAGTTCACATTACCATGTGATTAACACTCAATGAGTTCTGGGTTTGATCATGTTTGCTTGTGAGAGATGTTATAGTCAACGGGTCTGAATCTTTCAGATCCGTGTGTGCTTTACAAATCTCTATGTCATCTCCTAGATGCAGCTACCACGTTCTATTTGGAGCTATTCCAAATAACTGTTCTACTATACGAATCCAGTTTACTACTCAGAATAATCTGGATTAGTGTCAAAGTTTGCATCGGCGTAACCCTTTACGACGAACTCTTTTACCACCTCCATAATCGAGAAAATTCCTTAGTCCACTAGTTACTAAGGATAACTTTGACCGCTGTCCTGTGATCCATTCTTGGATCACTCTTGTACCCCTTGACTGACTCATGGCAAGGCACACTTCAGGTGCGGTACACAGCATAGCATACTGTAGAGCCTATGTCTTAAGCATAGGGGACGACCTTCGTCCTTTCTCTCTATTCTGCCGTGGTCGAGCTTTAAGTCTTAACTTCATACCTTACAACTCAGGCAAGAACTCCTTCTTTGACTGATCCATCTTGAACACCTTCAAGATCATGTCAAGGTATGTGCTCATTTGAAAGTACCATTAAGCGTTTTGATCTATCCTTATAGATCTTGATGCTCAATGTTCAAGTAGCTTAATCCAGGCTTTCCATTGAAAAACACTTTCCAAATAACCCTATATGCTTTCCAGAAATTCTACATCATTTCTGATCAACAATATGTCAACAACATATACTCATCAGAAATTCTATAGTGCTCCCACTCACTTCTTTGGAAATACAAGTTTCTCATAAACTTTGTATACACCCAAAATCTTTGATCATCTCATCAAAGCATACATTCCAACTCCGAGATGCTTACTCCAGTCCTTAGAAGGATTGCTGGAGCTTTGCATACTTATTAGCATCTTTCAGGATTGACAAAACCTTCCGGTTGTATCACATACAACCTTTCCTCAAGAAAATCGTCGAGGAAACAATGTTTTGACATCCTATCTGCAAGATTTCATAAATAATGCAGTAATCGCTAATATAATTCCAACAGACTCTTAGCATCGCTACGAGTGAGAAAGTCTCATCGTAGTCAACTCCTTGAACTTGTCGGAAAACATCTTAACGACAAGTCGAGCTTTCTTAATGGTGATACTTACCATCATTGTCCGTCTTCCTTTTAAAATCCATCTGTACTCAACAGCCTTACGACCATCGAGTAGTTCTTCCAAAGTCTACACTTTGTTTTCATATATGGATCCTCTCTCGGATTATATGGCCTCGAGCCATTTATCGGAATCCGGGCCCACCATCGCTTCTCCATAGCTCGTAGGTTCATTGTTGTCTAGCAACATGACTTCCAAGACAGGATTACGTACCACTCTGAAGTAGTACGCATCCTTGTCATCCCACGAGGTTTGGTAGTGACTTGATCTGAAGTTTCATGATCACTATCATAAGCTTCCACTTCAATTGGTGTAGGTGCCACAGGAACAACTCCTGTGCCCTGCCACACACTAGTTGAAGAGACGGTTCAATAACCTCATCAAGTCTCCACCATCCTCCCACTCAATTCTTTCGAGAGAAACTTTTCCTCGAGAAAGGACCCGATTCTAGAAACAATCCCTTATTGCTTTCGGATCTGAGACAGGAGGTATACCCAACTGTTTTGGGTGTCCTATGAAGATGCATTTATCCGCTTTGGGTTCGAGCTTATCAGCCTGAAACTTTTTCACATAAGCGTCGCAGCCCCAAACTTTTAAGAAATGACAGCTTAGGTTTCTCTAAACCATAGTTCATACGGTGTCATCTCATCGGAATTACGTGGTGCCCTATTTAAAGTGAATGTGGTTGTCTCTAATGCCTAACCCATAAACTATCGTGGTAATTCGATAAGAGACATCATGGTATGCATCATATCCAATAGGGTGCAGTTATGATGTTCGGACACACCATCACACTATGGTGTTCCAGGCTGTATTAGTTGTGAAACAATTTCCACAATGTCTTAATTCTGTGCCAAACTCGTAATTCAGATATTCATCTCTATGATCATATCATAGATATTTTATCCTCTTGTCACGACGATCTTTCAACTTCACCCTGAAATTACTTGAACCTTTCAATAATTCAGACTCGTGATTCATCAAGTAAATATACTCAACATCTACTCAAATCATCTGTGAAGTAAGAACACAACGATATCCACTACACGCCTCAGCACTCATTGGACTGCACACATCAAAATGTATTACTTCCAATAAGTTGCTTTCTAGTTCCATTTTACTGAAAACGAGGCTTTCAGTCATCTTGCCCATGTGGTATGATTTGCATGTCTCAAGTGATTCAAAATCAAGTGAGTCCAAACGGTCCATTTGCATGGAGTTTCTTCATGCATATACACCAATAGACATGGTTCGCATGTCTCAAACTTTTCAAAAAATGAGTGAGTCCAAAGATCCATCAACATGGAGCTTCTTCATGCGTTTTATACCGACATGACTTACGTGGCAGTGCCACAAGTAGGTGGTACTATCATTACTATCTTATATCTTTTGGCATGAACATGTGTATCACTACGATCGAGATTCAATAAACCATTCATTTTAGGTGTAAGACCATTGAAGGTATTATTCAAATAAACAGAGTAACCATTATTCTCCTTAAATGAATAACCGTATTGCGATAGTCATAATCCAATCATGTCTATGCTCAATGCAAACACCAAATAACAATTATTTAGGTTTAACACCAATCTCGAGGGAGCGTGTGATGCTTGATCATATCAACATTGGAAACACTTCCAACACATATCGTCAGCTCACCTTTAGCTAGTCTCCGTTTATTCCGTAGCTTTTATTTCGAGTTACTAACACTTAGCAACCGAACCGGTATCTAATACCCTGGTGCTACTAGGAGTACTAGTAAAGTACACATCAACACAATGTATATCCAATATACTTCTATTGACCTTGCCAGCCTTCTAATCTACCAAGTATCTAGGGTAATTCTGCTCCAGTGGTCTGTTCCCCTTATTACAGAAGCACTTAGTCTCGGGTTTGGGTTCAACCTTGGGTTTCTTCACTAGAGCAGCAGCTGAATTGCCGTTTCATGAAGTATCCCTTCTTGCCCTTGCCCTTCTTGAAACTAGTGGTTTCACCAACCATCAACAATTGATGCTCCTTCTTGATTTCTACTTTGTGGTGTCAAACATCGCGAATATCTCAAGGATCATCATATATGTCCCTGATATATTATAGTTCATCACGAAGCTCTAGCAGCTTGGTGGTAATGACTTCGGAGAAACATCACTATCTCATCTGGAAGATCAACTCCCACTCGATTCAAATGATTGTTGTACTCAGACAATCTGAGCACAAGCTCAACAATTGAGCTTTTCTCCCTTAGTTTGCAGGCTAAGAAAATCGTCGGAGGTCTTATACCTCTTGACGTGGGCACGAGCCTGAAATCCCAATTTCAGCCCTCGAAACATCTCATATGTTTCGCGACGTTTCAAAACGTCTTCGGTGCCTCAACTCTAAACCGTTTAACTGAACTATCACGTAGTTATCAAAATGTGTATGTCAGATGTTCGCAACATCCACAGACGACGTTCGAGGTTCAGCACACTGAGCGGTGCATTAAGGACATAAGCCTTCTATGAAGCAATGAGGACAATCCTCAGTTTACGGACCTAGTCCGCATAATTGCTACTATCAACTTTCAACTAAATTTTCTCTAGGAACATATCTAAACAGTAGAACTGAAGCGCGAGCTACGACATAATTTGCGAAGACCTTTTGACTATGTTCAGGATAATTAAGTTCATCTTATGAACTCCCACTCAGATAGACATCCCTCTAGTCATCTAAGTGATTACATGATCCGAGTCAACTAGGCCGTGTCCGATCATCACGTGAGACGGACTAGTCAACATCGGTGAACATCTTCATGTTGATCGTATCTACCATACGACTCATGCTCGACCTTTCGGTCTCTTGTGTTCCGAGGCCATGTCTGTACATGCTAGGCTCGTCAAGTCAACCTAAGTGTTTCGCATGTGTTCCGAGGCCATGTCTGTACATGCTAGGCTCGTCAACACCCGTTGTATTCGAACGTAAGAATCTATCACACCCGATCATCACGTGGTGCTTCGAAACGACGAACTTTCGCAACGGTGCACAGTTAGGGGGAACACTTTCTTGAAATTTTAATGAGGGATCATCTTATTTACTACCGTCGTTCTAAGCAAATAAGATGTATAAACATGATAAA
Organism: Triticum aestivum; assembly: GCF_018294505.1. Taxonomy (NCBI): domain Eukaryota; kingdom Viridiplantae; phylum Streptophyta; class Magnoliopsida; order Poales; family Poaceae; genus Triticum; species Triticum aestivum. Next base: position 587,936,454 of record NC_057803.1, on the reverse strand, counting down.
CATCACATGCAATCAAATAGTGACATGATATGGCCAATATCATATTGCTCCTTTTGATCTCCATCTTCGGGGCTCCATGATCATCATCGTCACCGGCATGACACCATGATCTCCATCATCATGATCTCCATCATCGTGTCTTCATGAAGTTGTCTCGCCAACTATTACTTCTACTACTACAGCTAACGGTTAGCAATAAAGTAAAGTAATTACATGACGTTTATGTTGACACGCAGGTCATAAATAAATTAAGACAACTCCTATGGCTCCTGCCGGTTGTCATACTCATCGACATGCAAGTCGTGATTCCTATTACAAGAACATGATCAATCTCATACATCACATATCATTCATCACATTCTTCTTGGCCATATCACATCACATAGCATACCCTGCAAAAACAAGTTAGACGTCCTCTAATTGTTGTTTGCATGTTTTACGTGGCTGCTATGGGTTTCTAGCAAGAACGTTTCTTACCTACGCAAAAACCACAATGTGATATGCCAATTGCTATTTACCCTTCATAAGGACCCTTTTCATCGAATCTGATCCGACTAAAGTGGGAGAGACAGACACCCGCCAGCCACCTTATGCAACTAGTGCATGTTTGTCGGTGGAACCGGTCTCACGTAAGCGTACGTGTAAGGTTGGTCCGGGCCGCTTCATCCCACAATGCCGCTGAATCAAGATTGGACTAGTAACAGTAAGCATATTGAACAAAATCAACGCCCACAACTACTTTGTGTTCTACTCGTGCATAGAATCTACGCAATAGACCTAGCTCATGATGCCACTATTGTGGAACGTAGTAGAAATTCAAAATTTTCCTACGTGTCACCAAGATCTATCTATGGAGAAACCAGCAACGAGGGGAAGGAGAGTGCATCTACATACCCTTGTAGATCGCTATGCGGAAGCGTTCAAGAGAATGGGGTTGAAGGAGTCATACTCGTCATGATCCAAATCACCGGAGATCCTAGTGCCGAATGGACGGCACCTCCGCGTTCAACACACGTATAGCCCGGTGACGTCTCCCATGCCTTGATCCAACAAGGAGAGAGGGAGAGGTTGAGGAAGACTCCATCCAGCAGCAGCACAATGGCGTGGTGGTGGTGGAGGAGCGTGGTGATCCAGCAGGGCTTCACCAAGCACTACGAGATATGAGGAAAAGAGAGGTAGGGCTGCACCAACAGGGAGAGATCAAATCGCGTGTTGGGCAGCCCCTAGGCCTCAAGTATATATAGAGGAAGGGGAGGAGGGAGCGCCCCCTCTAGGGTTCCCACCCCTAGGGGGCGGCAGCCCTAGATGGGAAAAGGGGAGGCGGCCAAGAGGGGGAGAGGGGGGCGCCCCCTAGGGTGGGCCTTAGGCCCATCTGAGCCTAGGGTTTCCCCTTTCTCCTCCTAGCTGCGCCTTGGGCCTTGTGGGAGGCGCACCAGCCCACTCAGGGGCTGGTCCCTTACCACTCTTGGCCCATGCAAGCCTCCGGGGCTGGTGGCCCCACTTGGTGGACCCCCGGGACCCTCCCGGTGGTCCCGGTACGTTACCGATAAAACCCGAAACTTTTCCGGTGACCAAAACATGACTTCCCATATATAAATCTTTACCTCCGAACCATTCCGGAACTCCTCGTGATGTCCAGGATCTCATCTGGGACTCCGAACAACATTCGGTAACCACATAAAAACTTCCTTTATAACCCTAGCATCATCGAACCTTAAGTGTGTAGACCCTACGGGTTCGGGAACCATGCAGACATGACCGAGACGTTCTCCGGTCAATAACCAACAGCGGGATCTGGATACCCATGTTGGCTCCCACATGCTCCACGATGATCTCATCGGATGAACCACGATGTCAAGGACTTAATCAATCCCGTATGCAATTCCCTTTGTCTATTGGTACGATACTTGCCCGAGATTCGATCATCGGTATCCCAATACCTTGTTCAATCTCGTTACCGGCAAGTCTCTTTACTCGTTCCGTAACACATCATCCCGTGATCAACTCCTTGATCACATTGTGCACATTATGATGATGTCCTACCGAGTGGGCCCAGAGATACCTCTCCGTTTACACGGAGTGACAAATCCCAGTCTCGATTCGTGCCAACCCAACAGACACTTTCGGAGATACCTGTAGTGTACCTTTATAGCCACCCAGTTACGTTGTGACGTTTGGCACACCCAAAGTATTCCTACAGTATCCGGGAGTTGCACAATCTCATGGTCTAAGGAAATGATACTTGACATTAGAAAGGCTTTAGCATACGAACTACACGATCTTGTGCTAGGCTTAGGATTGGGTCTTGTCCATCACATCATTCTCCTAATGATGTGATCCCGTTATCAATGACATCCAATGTCCATGGTCAGGAAACCGTAACCATCTATTGATCAACGAGCTAGTCAACTAGAGGCTTACTAGGGACATGGTGTTGTCTATGTATCCACACATGTATCTGAGTTTCCTATCAATACAATTCTAGCATGGATAATAAACGATTATCATGAAGAAGGAAATATAATAATAACTAATTTATTATTGCCTCTAGGGCATATTTCCAACAAAACCTACTCCTACTAGGAGTAGGAACCCCCCCTTGGGCGCGCCCTATGAGGCCGGCCCTCCCCCTCCTCCACACAAGTTGATTGTTTAGCCGTGTGCGGTGCCCCTCTCCACATATTTCCACCTCGGTCATATCGTTGTAGTGCTTAGGCGAATCCCTGATAATCCCCAAGTGCAAGGAATCATCGTAGAAATTCCCAATGGTGGAAGTGATAAGTATGGAGTGTCGAACCCACAAGGAGCTAAAGGTAAGATCAATATTCTCTCAAGTCCTATCTGCCACTGATACGACTCTACGTACACCGAACGTTTGCTTCCAACTAGAAACGAGAAATAAAACTACGATGTGGGTATGAAGAGGATAACTTTGCATGATATCGGAGGGCTAAAATATAAAAGTAGGTGCTGTTATCATAAAGTTAGAATATATTACTAAATATTATAAATAGCGAGTGTGGAATAATGATGGGTCGGTGTGCGGAATTGTCCTAGGCAATTGTTAACAAGACCGATAGTCGTCATTTCAATTTCATATGAGGGAGAGGCATAACCTAACATACTTTCTCTTCTTGGATCATATGCACTTATGAACTCTAGCAAGCATCCGCAACTACTAAAGATCATTAAGGTAAAACCCAACCATAGCATTAACATACCAAGTCCCCTTTATCCCATACGCAACAACTGTTGGGGAACATTGCAGAAAACAAAAATTTTCCTACGGTTTCACGAAGATCCATCTATGAGTTCATCTAGCAACGAGTGATCGGATGCATCTACATACCTTTGTAGATCGCGAGCGGAAGCGTTCAAAGAACGGGGATGAGGTAGTCGTACACAACGTGATCCAAATCACCGGAGATCCTAGCGCCGAACGGACGGCACCTCCGCGTTCAACACACGTACGGTCAGCGTAACGTCTCCTCCTTCTTGATCCAGCAAGGGGAGAGGAGAGGTTGAGGAAGATGGCTCCAGCAGCAGCACGACGGCGTGGTGGTGATGGAGCCGCAGTACTCCGGCAGGGCTTCGCTAAGCTCTATGGAGGAGGAGGAGGTGTTGGAGAGGGAGAGGGAGGCACCAAAGGCATGGTTTTAGAGGCCCTCCTTCCCTCACTATATATAGGGAGCCAAAGGGGGGGGCGCCAGCCCTAGGAGATCCAATCTCCTAGGGGGCGGCGGCCAAGGGAGGAATCCCTCCCCCCCAAGGCACCTAGGGGGTGCCTTCCCCCTTTGGGACTCTTCCCTTCTTGAACCCTAGGCGCATGGGCCTCTTGGGGCTGGTGCCCTTGGCCCATGTAGGCCAAGGCGCACCCCCTACAGCCCATGTGGCCTCCCGGGGCAGGTGGCCCCACCCGGTGGACCCCCGGGACCCTTCCGGTGGTCCCGGTACAATACCGGTGACCCCGAAACTTGTCCCGATGGCCGAAATAGCACTTCATATATATAATTCTTTACCTCCGGACCATTCCGGAACTCCTCGTGACGTCCGGGATCTCATCCGGGACTCCGAACAACATTCGGGTTACTGCATATACATATCCCTACAACCCTAGCGTCACCGAACCTTAAGTGTGTAGACCCTACGGGTTCGGGAGACATGTAGACATGACCGAGACGACTCTCCGGTCAATAACCAACAGCGGGATCTGGATACCCATGTTGGCTCCCACATGCTCCTCGATGATCTCATCGGATGAACCACGATGTCGAGGATTCAAGCAACCCCGTATACAATTCCCTTTGTCAATCGGTATGTTACTTGCCCGAGATTCGATCGTCGGTATCCCAATACCTCGTTCAATCTCGTTACCGGCAAGTCACTTTACTCGTACCGTAATGCATGATCCCGTGACCAGACACTTGGTCACTTTGAGCTCATAATGATGATGCATTACCGAGTGGGCCCAGTGATACCTCTCCGTCATACGGAGTGACAAATCCCAGTCTTGATCCGTGTCAACCCAACAGACACTTTCGGAGATACCCGTAGTCTACCTTTATAGTCACCCAGTTACGTTGTGACGTTTGGTACACCCAAAGCACTCCTACGGTATCCGGGAGTTACACGATCTCATGGTCTAAGGAAAGGATACTTGACATTGGAAAAACTCTAGCAAACGAACTATACGATCTTGATGCTATGTTTAGGATTGGGTCTTGTCCATCACATCATTCTCCTAATGATGTGATCTCGTTATCAATGACATCCAATGTCCATAGTCAGGAAACCATGACTATCTGTTGATCAACGAGCTAGTCAACTAGAGGCTTACTAGGGACATGTTGGTGTCTATTATTCACACATGTATTACGATTTCCGGATAACACAATTATAGCATGAATAAAGACAATTATCATGAACAAGGAAATATAATAATAATGCTTTTATTATTGCCTCTAGGGCATATTTCCAACAGTCTCCCACTTGCACTAGAGTCAATAATCTAGTTACATTGTGATGAATCGAACACCCATGGAATTCTGGTGTTGATCATGTTTTGCTCTAGGGAGAGGTTTAGTCAACGGATCTGCTACATTCAGGTCCGTATGTACTTTACAAATATCTATGTCTCCATCTTGAACATTTTCACGAATGGAGTTGAAGCGACGCTTGATGTGCCTTGTCTTCTTGTGAAACCTGGGCTCCTTGGCAAGTGCAATAGCTCCAGTGTTGTCACAGAAGAGTTTGATTGGCCCCGACGCATTGGGTATGACTCCTAGGTCGGTGATGAACTCCTTCACCCAAATTGCTTCATGTGCTGCCTCCGAGGCTGCCATGTACTCCGCTTCACATGTAGATCCCGCCACGACGCTCTGCTTGCAACTGCACCAGCTTACTGCCCCACCATTCAAAATATACACGTATCCGGTTTGTGACTTAGAGTCATCCAGATCTGTGTCGAAGCTAGCGTCGACGTAACCCTTTACGACGAGCTCTTCGTCACCTCCATAAACGAGAAACATTTCCTTAGTCCTTTTCAGGTACTTCAGGATATTCTTGACCGCTGTCCAGTGTTCCTTGCCGGGATTACTTTGGTACCTTCCTACCAAACTTACGGCAAGGTTTACATCAGGTCTGGTACACAGCATGGCATACATAATAGAACCTATGGCTGAGGCATAGGGGATGACACTCATCTCTTCTATATCTTCTGCCGTGGTCGGACATTGAGCTGAGCTCAATTTCACACCTTGTAACACAGGTAAGAACCCCTTCTTAGACTGATCCATATTGAACTTCTTCAATATCTTATCAAGGTATGTGCTTTGTGAAAGACCTATGAGGCGTCTCGATCTATCTCTATAGATCTTGATGCCTAATATATAAGCAGCTTCTCCAAGGTCCTTCATTGAAAAACTCTTATTCAAGTAGGCCTTAATGCTGTCCAAGAGTTCTATATCATTTCCCATCAAAAGTATGTCATCTACATATAGTATGAGAAATGCTACAGAGCTCCCACTCACTTTCTTGTAAACGCAGGCTTCTCCATAAGTCTGCGTAAACCCAAACGCTTTGATCATCTCATCAAAGCGAATGTTCCAACTCCGAGATGCTTGCACCAGCCCATAAATCGAGCGTTGGAGCTTGCACACCTTGTCAGCATTCTTAGGATCGACAAAACCTTCCGGCTGCATCATATACAATTCTTCCTTAAGGAAACCATTAAGGAATGCCGTTTTGACGTCCATTTGCCATATCTCATAATCGTAGAATGCGGCAATTGCTAACATGATTCGGACGGACTTTAGCTTCGCTACCGGTGAGAAAGTCTCATCGTAGTCAACCCCTTGAACTTGTCGATAACCCTTAGCGACAAGCCGAGCTTTATAGATGGTCACATTACCATCCGCGTCTGTCTTCTTCTTAAAGATCCATTTATTTTCTATGGCTCGCCGTTCAACGGGCAAGTCAGTCAAAGTCCATACTTCGTTTTCATACATGGATCCTATCTCGGATTTCATGGCTTCTAGCCATTTGTCGGAATCCGGGCCCGCCATCGCTTCTTCATAGTTCGAAGGTTCACCGTTGTCTAACAACATGATTTCCAAGACAGGGTTGCCGTACCACTCTGGTGCGGAACGTGTCCTTGTGGACCTTCGAATTTCAGTAGGAGCTTGATCAGAAGTATCTTGATCATCATCATTAACTTCCTCTCTAGTCGGTGCAGGCACCTCAGGAACATTTTCTTGAGTTGCGCCATTTTCCGGTTCAAGAGGTAATACTTCATCAAGTTCTACTTTCCTCCCACTTACTTCTTTCGAGAGAAACTCCTTCTCTAGAAAGGATCCATTCTTGGCAACAAAGATCTTGCCTTCGGATCTGAGGTAGAAGGTATACCCAATAGTTTCTTTAGGGTATCCTATGAAGACGCATTTTTCCGACTTGGGTTCGAGCTTTTCAGGTTGAAGTTTCTTGACATAAGCATCGCATCCCCAAACTTTTAGAAACGACAGCTTAGGTTTCTTCCCAAACCATAATTCAAACGGTGTCGTCTCAACGGATTTCGACGGAGCCCTATTTAAAGTGAATGCGGCAGTCTCTAAAGCATAGCCCCAAAAAGATAGCGGTAAATCGGTAAGAGACATCATAGATCGCACCATATCTAATAGAGTGCGATTACGACGTTCGGACACACCATTACGCTGAGGTGTTCCAGGCGGCGTGAGTTGTGAAACTATTCCACATTTTCTTAAGTGTGTGCCAAATTCGTGACTCAAGTATTCTCCTCCACGATCTGATCGTAGAAACTTGATTTTCCTGTCACGTTGATTCTCAACCTCACTCTGAAATTCCTTGAACTTTTCAAAGGTTTCAGACTTGTGTTTCATTAAGTAGACATACCCATATCTACTCAAGTCATCAGTGAGGGTGAGAACATAACGATAGCCACCGCGAGCCTCAACACTCATTGGACCGCACACATCAGTATGTATGATTTCCAATAAGTTGGTTGCTCGCTCCATTGTTCCTGAGAACGGAGTCTTGGTCATTTTACCCATGAGGCATGGTTCGCACGTGTCAAATGATTCATAATCAAGAGACTCTAAAAGTCCATCTGCATGGAGCTTCTTCATGCGTTTGACACCTATGTGACCAAGGCGGCAGTGCCACAAGTATGTGGGACTATCATTATCAACCTTACATCTTTTGGTACTCACACTATGAACATGTGTAGCATTACGCTCGAGATTCATTAAGAATAAACCATTCACCATCGGAGCATGACCATAAAACATATCTCTCATATAAATAGAACAACCATTATTCTCGGATTTAAATGAGTAGCCATCTCGAATTAAACGAGATCCCGATACAATGTTCATGCTCAAAGCTGGCACTAAATAACAATTATTGAGGTTTAAAACTAATCCCGTAGGTAAATGTAGAGGTAGCGTGCCGACGGCGATCACATCGACCTTGGAACCATTCCCGACGCGCATCGTCACCTCGTCCTTCGCCAGTCTCCGCTTATTCCGCAGCTCCTGCTTTGAGTTACAAATGTGAGCAACTGCACCGGTATCAAATACCCAGGAGCTACTACGAGTACTGGTAAGGTACACATCAATTACATGTATATCACATATACCTTTCGTTTTGCCGGCCTTCTTGTCCGCTAAGTATTTGGGGCAGTTCCGCTTCCAGTGACCACTTTCCTTGCAATAAAAGCACTCAGTCTCGGGCTTGGGTCCATTCTTTGGCTTCTTCCCGGCAGCTTGCTTGCCGGGCGCGGCAACTCCCTTGCCGTCCTTCTTGAAGTTCTTTTTACCCTTGCCCTTCTTGAACTTAGTGGTTTTATTGACCATCAACACTTGATGTTCCTTCTTGACTTCTACCTCTGCTGATTTCAGCATAGCAAATACTTCAGGAATGGTCTTTTCCATCCCCTGCATATTGAAGTTCATCACAAAGCTCTTGTAGCTCGGTGGAAGCGACTGAAGGATTCTGTCAATGACCGCGTCATCCGGGAGATTAACTCCCAGCTGAGTCAAGCGGTTATGTAACCCAGACATAGTGAGTATGTGCTCACTGACAGAACTATTTTCCTCCATCTTACAGCTGAAGAATTTGTCGGAGACTTCATATCTCTCGACCCGGGCATGAGCTTGGAAAAACCATTTTCAGCTCTTCGAACATCTCATATGCTCCATGTCTCTCAAAACGCTTTTGGAGCCCCGGCTCTAAGCTGTAAAGCATGCCGCACTGAACGAGGGAGTAGTCATCAGTACGTGCCTGCCAAGCGTTCATAACGTCTTGTTCTGCAGGGAGAACAGGTGCGTCACCCAGCGGTGCTTGTAGGACATAATCTTTCTTGGCAGCTATGAGGATGATCCTCAGGTTCCGGACCCAGTCCGTATAGTTGCTGCCATCGTCTTTCAGCTTGGTTTTCTCTAGGAACGCGTTGAAGTTGAGGACTACGTTGGCCATTTGATCTACAAGACATATTGTAAATATTTAGACTAAGTTCATGATAATTAAGTTCATCTAATAAAATTATTCAATGAACTCCCACTTAGATAGACATCCCTCTTCTAGTCATCTAAGTATAACATGATCCGAGTTAACTAGGCCGTGTCCGATCATCACGTGAGACGGACTAGTCAACATCGGTGAACATCTTCATGTTGATCGTATCTTCTATACGACTCATGCTCGACCTTTCGGTCTTCTGTGTTCCGAGGCCATGTCTGTACATGCTAGGCTCGTCAAGTCAACCTAAGTGTTTGCATGTGTAAATCTGTCTTACACCCGTTGTATGTGAACGTTAGAATCTATCACACCCGATCATCACGTGGTGCTTCGAAACAACGAACTGTCGCAACGGTGCACAGTTAGGGGGAACACTTTCTTGAAATTATTATGAGGGATCATCTTATTTACTACCGTCGTTCTAAGTAAACAAGATGCAAAACATGATAAACATCACATGCAATCAAATAATAATAGTGACATGATATGGCCAATATCACATAGCTCCTTTGATCTCCATCTTGGGGCTCCATGATCATCTTGTCACCGGCATGACACCATGATCTCCATCATCATGATCTCCATCATCGTGTCTCCATGAAGTTGCTCGCCAACTATTACTTCTACTACTATGGCTAACGCGTTTAGCAATAAAGTAAAGTAATTTACATGGCGTTTCTCAATGACACGCAGGTCATACAAAAAATAAAGACAACTCCTATGGCTCCTGCCGGTTGTCATACTCATCGACATGCAAGTCGTGATTCCTATTACAATAGCATGAACATCTCATACATCACATATATATCATTCATCATTCATCACAACTTTGGCCATATCATATCACAAAGCACTTGCTGCAAAAACAAGTTAGACGTCCTCTAATTGTTGTTGCAAGTTTTACGTGGCTGAAATAGGGTTCTAGCAAGAACGTTTTCTTACCTACGTGAAAGCCACAACGTGATTTGTCAACTTCTATTTACCCTTCATAAGGACCCTTTTCATCGAATCCGCTCCAACTAAAGTGGGAGAGACAGACACCCGCCAGCCACCTTATGCAACTAGTGCATGTCAGTCGGTGGAACCGGTCTCACGTAATAGTACGTGTAAGGTTGGTCCGGGCCGCTTCATCCCACAATACCGTTGAAGCAAGATAAGACTAGTAGCGGCAAGAAACTTGACAACATCTACGCCCACAACAAATTGTGTTCTACTCGCGCAAGAAGAACTACGCATAGACCTAGCTCATGATGCCACTGTTGGGGAACGTTGCAGAAAACAAAAAATTTCCTACGGTTTCACCAAGATCCATCTATGAGTTCATCTAGCAACGAGTGATCGGATGCATCTACATACCTTTGTAGATCGCGAGCGGAAGCGTTCAAAGAACGGGGATGAGGTAGTCGTACACAACGTGATCCAAATCACCGGAGATCCTAGCGCCGAACGGACGGCACCTCCGCGTTCAACACACGTACGGTCAGCGTAACGTCTCCTCCTTATTGATCCAGCAAGGGGAGAGGAGAGGTTGAGGAAGATGGCTCCAGCAGCAGCACGACAGCGTGGTGGTGATGGAGCTACAGTACTCCGGCAGGGCTTCGCTAAGCTCTATGGAGGAGGAGGAGGTGTTGGAGAGGGAGAGGGAGGCACCAAAGGCGTGGTTTTAGAGGCCCTCCTTCCCTCACTATATATAGGGAGCCAAAGGGGGGGGGCGCCGGCCCTAGGAGATCCAATCTCCTAGGGGGCGGCGGCCAAGGGAGGAATCCCTGCCCCCCAAGGCACCTAGGGGGTGCCTTCCCCCTTTGGGACTCTTCCCTTCTTGAACCCTAGGCGCATGGGCCTCTTGGGGCTGGTGCCCTTGGCCCATGTAGGCCAAGGCGCACCCCCTACAGCCCATGTGGCCCCCCGGGGCAGGTGGCCCCACCCGGTGGACCCCCGGGACCCTTCCCGTGGTCCCGGTACAATACCGGTGACCCCGAAACTTTTCCCGATGGCCGAAATAGCACTTCCTATATATAATTCTTTACCTCCGGACCATTCCGGAACTCCTCGTGACGTTCGGGATCTCATCCGGGACTCCGAACAACATTCGGGTTACTGCATATACATATCCCTACAACCCTAGCGTCACCGAACCTTAAGTGTGTAGACCCTATGGGTTCGGGAGACATGTAGACATGACCGAGACGACTCTCCGGTCAATAACCAACAGCGGGATCTGGATACCCATGTTGGCTCCCACATGCTCCTCGATGATCTCATCGGACGAACCATGATGTCGAGGATTCAAGCAACCCCGTATTCAATTCCCTTTGTCAATCGGTATGTTACTTGCCCGAGATTCGATCGTCGGTATCCCAATACCTCGTTTAATCTCGTTACCGGCAAGTCACTTTACTCGTACCGTAATGCATGATCCCGTGACCAGACACTTGGTCACTTTGAGCTCATAATGATGATGCATTACCGAGTGGGCCCAGTGATACCTCTCCGTCATACGGAGTGACAAATCCCAGTCTTGATCCGTGTCAACCCAACAGACACTTTCGGAGATACCCGTAGTCTACCTTTATAGTCACCCAGTTACGTTGTGACGTTTGGTACACCCAAAGCACTCCTACGGTATCCGGGAGTTACACGATCTCATGGTCTAAGGAAAGGATACTTGACATTGGAAAAACTCTAGCAAACGAACTATACGATCTTGAGCTATGTTTAGGATTGGGTCTTGTCCATCACATCATTCTCCTAATGATGTGATCTCGTTATCAATGACATCCAATGTCCATAGTCAGGAAACCATGACTATCTGTTGATCAACGAGCTAGTCAACTAGAGGCTTACTAGGGACATGTTGGTGTCTATTATTCACACATGTATTACGATTTCCGGATAACACAATTATAGCATGAATAAAGACAATTATCATGAACAAGGAAATATAATAATAATGCTTTTATTATTGCCTCTAGGGCATATTTCCAACAACAACCCCCTTACTCGGGTTTATGCTTCTGTCACTCAAGCAACCCACTATAAGCGAATAATGAACGTATTGCAACACCCTACATCGGGAATCCCTCACGCTTGCGCGACACAGAGGGCACAATAGGACAGCACCAAAATAAAACATACAACTCTTATCAATCTAGATCATTAATCAACCCAAAGATAAAGGATATCTACTCAAAACATCATAGGATGGCAACACATCATTGGATCATAATATGTGGCATAAAGCACCATGTTCAAGTAGGGTTTACATATTTGGGCAGGATCTAGTCAGCACCAACGCCCCAGCTTTTTCTGCCCTCTTGTTCCCCTGCATATCTGCATGCAGCTATCCAGGGTTAAGTTTGACAGCGAAATGGATTATGACAGTTCCATTTATTTCCTACCCCTCGGTATACAAATGTAAGACATTTTGCAGTTTAATCCTACGCTGGAAGGGTTGGGCGCGTTTCGCTGCGCCGTTGGCTCCTACGCTGGAAGGGTTGGCCGGGCGCGTTTTGCCGCATCGTTGGTGTTGTTGGGTTTTTGTAAATTTCTTACCCACTCTGTTTCAAAATAGAAGGTCTATTAGTTTATTTGAAAAGCCATACCTCTTTTAAGTTTGATCAAATTAGTAGAGTAGTCATAACATCAAATCAATATCATTAGATTCGTCATGAAATCTCTGTTATACTACCTAAAAGAAACGCAACGTTCCCTCGCCCCTCTTTACGCCCCCACGTGTCGTCCAACCCTCTCGTAAGAGCCCCTCCTACGCTTTAATTTTTGGCAGTCAGATCAATCTTTGGTAATCAATCTTTTCTTTGGCAATGCAATAAATTTCCGGACGGTAATCAATTTTTTCTTTGGTAACAATGGTAAACAATAAATTCATGGAAAGGAATCAATCATGGTAAGTAATCAAGCGAGGACCCCACATGCCGCCTTCCTATTGTGGTCTATCCATGCCTCCTGTTCGTGGAGCCCTCCCCACGTTCCATTCGGCAGAAATCACATATTTGACCTGAGGGTGAAATCAAATCACAAATGGACCTGTATACGAAAAAAATTCACTCTGCTGACCCTCTCGTGTGGCACCCGACAGCGAGGCGCCGCACACTACTATGCAGCGCCCTTCCCTTGGGCGTCGCACCTCCTGCCAGCGTGGCAGCCGTGGTCCAGTTGCGGCCCCATAGACAGAACTGCAGCGCCTAAGGCTTGGGCGCCACACTGCGTAAAGTGCAGCGCCTATCACTTGGGCGCTGCACATTGACTTAAGCCGCATCGGGCCAGCCCCTCCCAGCAGTTGTTCCCCCTCTGAGGAAGTTGCTCTGTTTACAGAGAGCGACGGCGGCGGCGCCCCCTTCGGATCCCCCCCCACACCCCTCTCAGATCTGATGTTTTGAGGCCCGGATTCGATCTCCAATCCCTCCTACTAGGTAAACTCCTCCGTTCCCTTTCTTTTCCTCTGTTAATTTGTTGCATTTTTAGGGATTTGCCCAAGATTAGGTGGAAGCTTTGATTTGCTTGGTTTGGATCTTTGTTTGCCCAAGATTAGGTGGAACATTTGATCCCCCCCCCCCCCACACACTATATGATTCTTGTTAGTGAAATGTAGATTATATATTTTTTTAGATATATATGAGATGCCTAGTTTTGTAGATAATTATGAGATGTTGAGTTTTGTAGCTATATGTGAGATGTTGATTTTTTAGATACATATTAAATGTTGAGTTTATTTGAAATATGAGATGTTGATTTACTTGAACACATATGACATACTAGATATATATGAGAATTTACAATCATTTATTCATTGTGTGAGGAGGAGATGTTGAGATTCTTGTAGATGAATACATATGAGATGTTTAGATGAACACATATGAAATGTTGAGTGTATACCGATATTTGAGATGAACTCATATATGCTTTTTGTTTGAACTTTTTAAGGATGGTTTGGCTTCTCGACAATGCCATTGACACGAAACACCGGGCCTATATGATGCGCGAGAAGGAGATGGTAATAACGAGTAATCTAAATATTTTGCAAATTTGCCATAAGTTGAATTTTGCATGCCCTGATATTTTTCATTACTTGTTTTTTGCAGAAGCTTGAACCTTTGAGGATTCGGTATCACGGGGTCTCTGGTCCTGCCATGCCTTACGATGAGCGGTACACACCGTACATCAAGCAGGTAGGACTACTCCCATGGATTCTGTTGGTCAGCCGGTCCACGCCGAATCTGAACGCTCCACTGGTGTCCGCTCTTGCTGATTGGTGGAGGCCGGAGACGCACAGTTTCCATCTTCGGACTAGGGAGATGACCGTGACGCTCGAGGATGTCTCGTTGATCACCGGTCTTGCTATCGACGGGATGCCTCTCTGTATGAGCACCAATTCTGATGGGTGGCGTGAGCAGATGATTGCTGTTATCGGTATGGCTCCTACCGAGGCTGAGGCTGATGTAGAGGAGGAAGAAGAGAAGAAGAAGAGGGAAAGGAAAGCAGCTGGAGCTCCTTTCACATGGATTCAAACTCACTTTGCGACGTGCCCTCCGGATGCCACTGATGATGTGATCCAGACACATGCTCGTGTCTACATGTGGTATGTTGTGTCGAGGACTTTGTTTCCTGACTCCACTGGCAAGAACGCTCCATGGATGTGGCTGAAGGCGTTGACCGTCTTCAATAGCAAATGGAGCTGGGGTTCAGCGACTCTTGCCTACTTGTACCGACAGGTAGTTGGTATGTTTTGTGATCAACTCATTCTTCATTAGCAATGCAAGCTTGCTGTCAAGTTAACATTGTTTTTCTTTCATATGCAGCTGGACGATGCATGTTGCAGGATCACAGATAGTGCAGGCATTGGTGGCAATATGCTTCTACTTTCTGTATGGAGCTGGGAGCGTCTGCCTGTTGGACGCCCGAAGAGCGTCAGGTTTAATCCTTGGTATCAAGATGAAGATGACGAATTACGGCGCCCCACTTGGGCTTACAAGTGGGATGTGGTTTCCGAGATGACGATGACGGGCCGACAATGCTCAAAAGCCCTCACGCATTGCTCAAAGGCCCAAAATGCACGGCCAAATACTCGTATCGTCCTCCCGTTATGAATCAATGTTTGGTGCCCATGAGGCTCAACCACGTGAACCATGCCTGGGTTTGTGGCGGCCATAGCTAACAACAACCTAGGGAGTCGGTTGTATGCTTCCTCCCAATTGCCATACAGCATCTTGAATGCGGCTTGCTTAGCCTTCCATGCCTTGCCGTACTTCACCTTGTAATGAAAGATGGCTTTCACAAGGTCAATGACACTCTTGATGCTCATTGTTGGAAGTGTGGATATTTGGTTGGATAACCTGTAAGCAATGAACTCGGACGTGAGTTGTCTGTGTTTAGGGTACACAAGCTCGCCATCCGCATTCTTGTGCCGGCACATGTGAGTTGGTAGACAACTCACTATGCGCCAAGTGGGACCTCCTTTCCATGGCCTTGCACACACAATCCATGGACATCTTGGGACTTCACATTTGACCGTGTAACGCACATTGACGTCCAAGTTGGCCACTTTATGTGGACGATAATGCGTAACCGAATAGTTGTTGAGCCACATCTTCAATTCCAAGAAAGATTCAAAGTCACAACCAGGATATATCCCGTTCTTACCGTCTTCCAAATCACGGTGAGAACTTGGCCTAGCTCCAAGAGATATGCATTTGCCACCATCCACAACGGCTTCATCCGCGAGACTAAGATCCTTGAACAATGGTATCTTGTGATCCCGCCCGAATACCTTCTTGAATGCTTGGGCCTCCTTCGGCGTGAACCCCTCCTCGTCCACTTCTTCATCGGGACCATCGTCATCCGAATCCGATGCATATGCACGGGAAAAAGGGATGGATTGGTCCATTGTCTCTTGCACATGATATTGGTCGAGATCACCCACATTGTTGTCATGGAGATCAACTTCGTTGTCATCCTCCTCGTACTCATCATTCTCCTCTTCAAAAGCTTCATTTTGGTTGTTTGGAGTCGGGCTCAATGTTGGCCAATCTTGTTGCATGAAATGAGGTTCACTCATTTGATCTTGGTTAATGGGTGGGGGAGTGCTAGCAACCAACGGGGAGGGGTTCCGGTTCAAGTCCAAATTCAAAGTAGACTCAACCTTCTTGGAGGCAAATAACTCAAGAGCCTTGTCTAGAGATTCGGCAACCGTCTCCTTGTATGCAACCCAATGTTGCTCGGAGTTCACACGCATTGTCTTCCAATGGATGTGCATTCCAAAACCAACATTATGCCTTCCCTCGAACTCAACAACGTCACTTGGGTCCATCCAATTCAAATCCTTCCTCACTTGGTCCAAGAGCTCCGCATAGCTAGGACTACTCTCAAACACCATGTCAAGCTCATCCGGGTCCGGCTCAACATTGCCTTTCAAAAAGGCCTCTTTATCCACATGATGAACATAAACACATGTTCTCCCCATCCCTACAATAATCAAAAACACACATATATCAACTAAGTACTTAACAAAAATATTTGCACCAAAAAACATATGCCATAACATATATATGAATTAATAAACATAACCTCCACTTAACAATAACCACAATACTAACCCTAGCATAACCCTAACACCAACATCAAACACACATAACCCTAACCCTAGCATACTATGAAAGCCTAACCATACCAAATTAGCAAAGAAACATAACATCATTCAAGACAAATTTGCAAATCCAAGCCAAAACTAGGGTTTCCCCAAAGTAGCAAGATTTGAGCAAATGTGACAATTCCTATGGATGAAAACGAGGGGATCGGAGGAGATTACCTTAAGGGAGGGGTTGGCTTCGAAATCCACAGCCAAATACTCCGGATTTGCAAGATTTACAAGGATTTGAGAGGGGGGCGAGGGGAAGAGAGGAGGGGCGCAAGTCTAAGGGTTTGGGTGGGGTGGGGGTGTGTGGGGTGGCGGTGGGAGGGGAGAGAGGGTGGGGCCAGCCTAAGTGGAACACAGACAGTGCAGCGCCCAAGAGCTAGGCGCTGCACATTACAAGTGTGGCGCCTAAGCCATAAGCGCTGCAGTGCTGTCTGTGGGGCCGTAACTGGACCAGGGCAGCCACACTGGCAGGAGGTGTGACGCCTAAGCCAGAGGCGCTGCATAGTAGTCTGTGGCGCCCAGCTGTCGGGCGCCACATGAAAGGGTCAGCAGAGTGAAATTTTTTCGGGAGCAGGTCAGTTTGTGATTTGATTTCGTCCTCAGGTCAAATATGTGATTTTGCTCGTTCCATTCCTCCTCTCCCATGGAGTGCCACCGTCCCGTTTCCTATGCTTCCCTGGACTAGCGTGACACCTCATCCCATCCCCTCTCCTAGAAATCATGATGGGGTGTTTGTCAGGGCCGGATCTAAAGAATCATGGGGCTACGCCATCCTACGACGATTGTCAGAGATTCCGGCGGAGGCCTTCGCCTGAAAGGGGAAGCAGAAGTTGACCGGAGACCTCAATGGTAGTGCAGATTTTATCACCCAACGGCCTCATCTACCTTGTCTCTAACTCATCCCCATCGACCACAGACGCCGGCAGGGGCAAAGATACGTCAACGTCATCGTGTGCTTCACTATGCTCCCTCACCATGGCAAGCAGACGGAGCGGGTGGAGGCACCAACTCAACACATCATTGGACCGTCGAGGAAGTTCATTAGAAGGCAGAGCTCGACAAGTTGAGGGTCTACCGACTGCTTCACCATCCATTCAGCCCACTTCATCTCTTACCTCCAGAAAAAAAAGTCTCGGATGCTCTCTCCCTCGTGTTCTTGCTCCCAAACCTAAGATTTTTGATCTCTTTGCTTGGAGCTCCATTTCAGAAACTATTTTGGAGGATTGCTCCTTGGTATGTGACTCCTCCATTGCTCCAATTAGTTTTTGTTTTTGTGGATTATACTTTGCTTAATTAGTTGCTCTTGGTGCAACTGAAATGAGCTTGCATGTTGAATTCTTTGAGTTCCAAGTAGTTTGAATGCTTGATATAACGTCTAGACATTCATATGAGTAATTGCTATCAATCTTGTGAAATTTTATTGACATCTTTTTGTGGTCCAAAAATTTCAGAAATTTGTTCTTAGGAAAATGAACTTCTTCCGGAGAGGTTCTTCGAGCCGGAGTTTCGAGGGGATCACTGGGGATGCCCCGGACCGCGACATTAACATTCTGCGTAGGACGGAGGTCCGGCCATGCAAATGGCAACACAATGCTTTCATGAACGAAGCTGGTGTTCATTAAGAGTTCACGCAATTCATAGCAAATGTCGGGTCTACCGACTTCCTTGCAGATGAGTGTGACCAATAACACATCCTTACAGATTCCTTTGTGCAAAATTTCTATTTCATGTATAGGCTCGATATTCCCATGGTACGTTTTGATTTATATGTTGAACATCATGAGATACCACTTACTGAGTTTTGTGAGATACGTTTGATTCCTTCTGATGGGGAATTGAGGGAGCCTGGACCAGAGGAGTTTGAGGGTTTCCTTCATACTTTATCTGTGGGAGAGTATATGGGCGTGTCGAGAGCCCGAGCTACTAGCTTCCATTTTCCTACTGTGCACTACTTTGCTTTATTTATAGAGAAATGCTTGACTACTAGGGAGGAAGGTGGTACGCTCAGTGCCCCTGACCTTGCCATTTTACGTCGTGCACTTCACAACGATAACACTTATAGCCTTGGAGCTATCATTGCACGCCGCTTGCACACTAACATGACTAGGGGTAAAATTGATGGTGGTATTTATGCTACTCGCCTAGTGAGACATTTCCATGTTGATATACGCCACAATGATTACTTTCTGCCTAGGATCTACTTAGATCACTAGTCTATGATAGATCACCACTTTATCGATAACACTGAGCCTGCCCACCACATTCGTTGTAACTTGGTATTTAGTGAGAATACTCGTGATATTATTCCGTTGTCTGCACCTTATTTGTTTGACTCTATACTAGAAACGGATACACCATCATGCCACCAGATATTACTACTTGCAAGAATGAGTTGGCTGCAGTTGAGAATGAGGCCCAACCTTGGGATGCTCGAGTGCCTCCGCCTCACCACTTTCCTACCGGACCCGATGGATACTACGGGTGGTGATCACCAAGCACTAAGTGTAGTTGCGATTGTAAGCACAAGGCATATCCAGGAGGCAACTTGGGCAAAGGATCTAGTCAGCACCAACGCCCCGGCTTCCTTGCAGATGAGTGTGACCAATACCACATCCTTACAAATTCCTTTGTGCAAAATTTCTATTTCATGCCTAGGCTCGATATTCCCATGGTATGTTTTGATTTATATGCTGAACATCATGAGATACCACTTACTGAGTTTTGTGAGATGCGTTTGGTTCCTTCTGATGGGGAATTGAGGGAGCCTCGACCAGAGGAGTTCGAGGGTTTCCTTCGTACTTTAACTGTGGGAGAGTATATGGGCGTGTCGAGATCCCGAGCTACTAGCTTCCATTTTCCTATTGTGCACTACTTTGGTTTATTCATAGAGAAATGCTTGACTGCTAGGGAGGAAGGTGGTACGCTCAGTGCCCCTGACCTTGCCATTTTACACCGTGCACTCACAACGATAACACTTATAGCCTTGGAGCTATCATTGCACGCCGCTTGCACACTAACATGACTAGGAAAAAAAATCATGGTGGTATTTATGCTACTCTCCTAGCGATACGTTTCCATGTTGATATACGCCACAATGATTACTTGCTGCCTAGCATCTACTTAGATCACTAGTCTATGATAGATCACCACTTTATCGATAACACTGAGCCTGCCCACCACATTCGTTGTAACTTGGTATTTAGTGAGAATACTCGTGATATTATTCCGTTGTCTGCACCTTATTTGTTTGACTCTATACTAGAAACGGATACACCATCATGCCACCAGATATTACTACTTACAAGAATGAGTTGGCTGCAGTTGAGAATGAGGCCCAACCTTGGGACGCTCGAGTGCCTCCGCCTCACCACTTTCCTACCGGACCCGATGGATACTACGGGTGGTGGTCACCAAGCACTAAGTGTAGTTGTGATTGTAAGCACAAGGCATATCCAGGAGGCAACTTGGGCAAAGGATCTAGTCAGCACCAACGCCCCGGCTTTCCGCCCTCTTGTTCCCCTGCATATCTACAGCCACCCAGGGTTAAGTTTGGCAGTGAAATGGATTATGGTAGTTCCATTTTTTTCTACCCCCTATGTATACAGATGTAAGCCTTTTTGCCATTTAGTCCCACACTAAAAAGGTTGTGAGTGTTTTGTTGCACCGTTGGTGTTGTTTGGTTTCATAAATTTCTTACTCACTCTGTTTCACAATAGAAGGTTGATGTATACTATGCAACTTTATCCTTGTAGACATTGTTGGACCTCCAAGTGCATAGTTTTGTAGGACAGTAGCAAATTTTCCTCAAGTGGATGACCTAAGGTTTATCAATCTGTGGGAAGTGTAGGATGAAGATGGTCTCTCTCAAACAACCCTGCAACCAAATAACAAAGAGTCTCTTGTGTCCCCAGCACACCCAATACAATGGTAAATTGTATAGGTGCACTAGTTAGGCGAAGAGATGGTGATACAAGTGCAATATAGATGGTAGATATAGGTTTTTGTAATCTGAAAATATAAAAACAGCAAGGTAGCAAGTGGTAAAAGTGAGTGAAACGGTATTGAAATGCTTGGAAACAAGGCATAGGGTTCATACTTTCACTAGTGCAAGTTCTCTCAACATTGATAACATAATTAGATCATATAACAATCCCTCAACATGCAACAAAGAGTCACTCCAAGGTCACTAATAGCGGGGAACAAATGAAGAGATTATTGTAGGGTACGAAACCACCTCAAAGTTATTCTTTCTGATCGATCTATTGGGCTATTCCTATAAGTGCCACAAATAGCCCTAGAGTTCGTACTAAAATAACATCTTAAGATACACATCAACCAAAACCCTAATGTCACCTAGATACTCCAATGTCACCACAAGTATCCACGAATTTGATTATACGATATGCATCACACAATCTCATATTCATCTATTCAAACCAACACAAAGAACTTCAAAGAGTGCCCCAAAGTTTCTACCGGAGAGTCAAAATGAAAACGTGTGCCAACCCCTATGCATAAGTACACAAGGTCATAGAACCCGCAAGTTGATCACCAAAACATACATCAAGTGGATCACATGAATATCCCATTGTCACCACAGATAAGCACATGCAAGACATACATCAAGTGTTCTCAAATCCTTAAATACTCAATATGATAAGATAACTTCAAAGGGAAAACTCAATCCACTACAAGAAGGTAAAGGGGGAGAAAGATCATAAGATCCAACTATAATAGCAAAGCTTGCGGTACATCAAGATCGTGCCATATCAAGAACACGAGAGAGAGAGAGAGAGAGAGATAAAGAGAGAGAGAGAGAGAGAGGGAGAGAGAGCGAGAGAGATCAAACACGTAGCTACTGGTACATACCCTTTGTGACGCCCTCGATTCAATCGTACACTAATCATACACGCAAATGTGTACGATCAAGATCAAGGACTCACGGAAAGATATCACAACACAACTCTAGACACAAATTAAAATAATACAAGCTTTATATTACAAGTCAGGGCCTCGAGGGCTCGAATACATAAGCTCGAAAACACAAGAGTCAGCGGAAGCAACAATATCTGAGTACAGACATGAGTTAAACAAGTTTGCCTTAAGAAGGCTAGCACAAAAGCAACATCGATCGAAAAGGCAAGGCCTCCTGCCTGGGAGCCTCCTAACTACTCCTGGTTGTCGGCGGTCTCCACGTAGTAGTAGGCATCGACAGTGGCATCTGGCTCCTGGGCTCCGACATCTGGTTGCATCAACCGGAAAGAAGAAGAAATGGGGAAAAGAGGGGAGCAAAGCAACCGTGAGTACTCATCCAAAGTACTCACAAGCAAGGATCTACACTACATATGCATCGATATCAATGAAAAGGGTTGTATCTGTGGACCGGACTGCAGAATGCCAGAAGAGAAGGGAAAGCCTAGCCTATCGAAGACTAGCATCTTCTGGAAACCACCATCTTGTAGCAACAGGAGGGAGTAGAGTAGCATAAAGTAAAGTAGTAGTAGTGTTATCAACCTCGGCCGGAGATCCTTTCTCGACTCCCTACGAGAAAACAATCCCAGAGCCATACTATCCAGTTCTCATCATAATCCAATTCTCATCACAAGTATCCAGTTCTAGTTGTATCGATTGGGATACAACTCCAAGTGTCCGTTACCGTAGGACAGGCTATTGATAGATGTTTTCTTCCCTGCAGGGGTGCACCAACTTACCCACCACGCTCGATTAACTCCGGCCGGACACACTTTCCTGGGTCATGCCCGACCTCGGCCAAACAATACGCCGCAACCCGACCTAGGTTTAATAGTGAGGTCAGCACGCCGGACTAAACCTGTGCTCCCAGGGGTCATGGGCCATCTCCCCGGGAACTCCTGCATGTTGCGTACGTGGCCGGTGAGCAGACCTAGCTACCTCCTTCAAAAAGGCAGGTGCTTACGCAGTCCAACCCGGCGCGCACCGCTCAGTCATTGACGTCTATTAAGCTTCGGCTGATGCATACGACGTAGAACGCCCATACTATGCCGACGTGATGGTTAGTGCTATCAGGCCAGAGGCCCCTCGGATCAAATATCCAAATCGTAGTGGATTAGGAACGCGCAGTAACAAGCAGAGACTCACGAAAGATGTGACCCCGTTGCCCCGTCTCGAGGACTTGCGGCAAGGGCTAAGAATGCCCGGCCACGGCTCGTAAGTATTTCGCGGGCACCTTCCAGGTCAACCCGACTCCACATCACTCGCGGGTACCCCTCAGGGTCGACCCGCCTTTCCAAGTAACAGCTATAAATTCCAAGTATCTGTGTGTCCAAACATCAAGGGTAAAACCCGAGGAATCACCCCCGGTGAATTCCACTTGATGTAATCATCAAGGTGAACGTAAGAGGAACCACCCCCGAGGTTCACACTTGAGGGGTTGCACGACAGAGTCGTATCGGAAGTGGTTAAGGCGGAATCACCCCCGATGACCATGACCGAATAGCTACACTACAGGGTTAACATCAGAAGTGTTGTAGAGGTCTCACCCTCGGCAGTAACCCAGTAGTGTCGAGCAACTAAGGGGAAAGTGATGTGCAGTGCCGGGGCCTGGTCTTCGATCTCGTTGATCGGGTCTTCAATGATGAAGCAGGGGCAACAAGGACAAGGTGGGGGGCACTGATGGATCACTAACTAACCTATACTAAGTAGTTTAGGATAAGCAGGTAGGTAACAATGAACAGGTTACAATAAACAGGCTATGCATCAGAATAGGAGCAAACAATAACAGTAGCGAAATCTAATGCAAGCATGAGAGAATGGAATGGGCGATATTGGGATGATCAAAGGGGGGGCTTGCCTTTCTCTTTTTGTTTTATTTTTATTCTGTTTGCAGAATCTGCTTGCAATATTTTGAGCTGCCAATTGGTCTTTGTAAAAATGTGGAACTTGGCCACATAAATACATTGCAATATTTGGCACTACCACAAAAAGTTTGGGAGAGTTTGAATTGATTTGAATTTTTCACAAATGGAAAAGTATAAGAAAAAGCTGATTTGGAACTATTTAAATTTCCAAAGGAAATTAAATATCTCAAATGATGTTGAACCATTCATGACAATTAGTTAGAGAATATTTTCAACCCATCGAACATTTTTGCTCGACAGTTTGAAGAAATAAGAATTTGACTTGTTTTTGGAATTTGAATTTGACCTGTGTTTGAAACAAGTGAGGATTAGCAACTTCATTATGATGACATGGCATCATCAGGCATGAGATTACTGTAGCATGATACTGGGGGTGTTACAAATCTCCTCCACTACAAGAAATCTCGTCCCGAGATTTAAGATGGTGGAGTAAGGGGGAAAGACTCGGGAAGGATAGAGCTCAACACAATATAGGTACGTGGGGACTACCTCAGTGAACGTAGCATAGAGACATCCCCAATGGTATTGATGTCCTCATCACGAGTTGAAATTCAAAAGTCATCGAGAGCAAGGTGAGGTGCAATAAGAAGCTTCAACCGGGTAGACAATCGGTTGTTGCCTGAAACAAGGGGTGAAAGGGGTTCGGAGCATCGAGGATAAGTATGGCGTCTGATACCAGAATAGATCAATAGGAATGTGGCTCGTGAATTACATACGAAGTCAAGCGCAAGGAATAACTTTGGAAACAGGGGTGTATAGGAGAGTCAGGTTTCGATCCTGTGGAACTGTGGGTTATGGGCCCACCATGTGGGTTAAAAATAGGGAAGGTGTTGACGTCTTGCATGGTCATGATAGCAAGATATGTCAGGGAATAGTCTATCAATTATGTCGGCAACAACGTCGGTACCAAGGGAGAGGGACGAAGAGAACCATTTTCCTGCTCGTTGAACGAGGCGGACCAATCGGCAAGGTTCGCGTCCATCAGTGGTTACCGGAATGTCATCAACAATAGTAATAGGGTCTGACTGAGAAGGTTGTACATCGGGGCGTTTTATAAGCAGGGAACTATTTCTGCTTATAATATATAAATCACAAGAAGGTTAAACAAACCAATGGAAAGGAAAATGAAATTGTCGGATTAATCAGACCAATGGAAAAGTAAATGTGTTTACACACCAGAATTTGGAGTATATCCTTCCCAAGGGGAAGCGAAGCAGGATATACATGATATGACAGCAAGTCCAAAAGCATTTAGATAAAGGGGGCGAAGGAAGAAACATGATATTACCCATACAATGGTGTTTGGATAATAGATCAAGAAACATTCGACAATGTGCTTCCAATGTTCTTGTTGATATTCAGTATACCTCAGTCATGCTTCAAGGTAGCATTAACATGGTGTTCCATGTAGGGGTTGGAGTTGAAGATCACAAGAAATACGCAATGAACAATTGCAGGAATAGCAAGGAGTCCAAGGCATAGCCAAGACATGATCAAACATGTGTTGGAAAGAAGACAAGGGGGTTGTCAATGATAACTCAAATCATTGAAGGTCAAGGATGGTATTTCTCACCATGAATTCAATTGTCATCTCAACAGAAGTCAAAATGTTGATGCTAATCACGACGCATTTGTCGAGAGGCTCTATGAAGATGCCATCGAGGAGCGACGACATCAAGCAACAGGAAGGATGAAGCAAAAGGCTATTGGAACCACAGATATGACACAAGTTCAAAATCATGCCTGTTCTTCAAGGTGAAAAGATAAGATGAAGAAGATCGACGTAAGCTTCGCTCGTCGTCGAAAGTTGTGCTCTGAGAAGAAGGACCAGGTACCACAGTTAAGATTTAGCACGATGATGATATAGCCGATCAGGCTAGGAATGACTTATAGGATTATTAAACTCGTAGCAACGATATTTACTTAGAATTATCGAATCAGAGTGCGGAATCGATTCACTTATCGGTGTTCTCGATTGATAAACAACCCAGAACCCGTGAAGTGACTATGACGGGGAATGGAACTACTTCACCAGAAAATCATAAGATGAATTGCAATGGGTTGATATCCTCAAGATACCAGGGGGTAATACTCGAAGGTAGAACAAAATAGAGGTTGGGCAGGCGTACTGATCTGTAGAAGGCAAGTACTTTAACTTGTCCGAGAAATAGAATCAAAGGAGAACAATCATGGTCGGAACCACGGTTGCAAAGGATCAATTCACAGATACCAGATGATATTTATCAAGGAAATAGTTATTATTACAAGAAGCTTCCATGATAGGATCTACATCATGTCCATGGGCATGAACACAAAGTTCAAGGTCGACTCCCACTTGTCTAATGCACGACCTTTCATTCACTTCTCGCCTTCAACGAAGTTGTAGTGTTGAAGTTTTATCTGACATAACAACAGTAGAGTATGACCCGTAGTAGTTTCTGGGTTCACACAGATTAGAAAAGGCGTAGGTTCAACCCATCGGGGCATCTTAGGAACATATACCACCAACTTAAAGAGTAACTAACACAAGTTCAAAGGTAGAGCATGGTTGACCAAAGGAGATGATACAATTTAACAACGGCATTATGTATCCGGGAAGAACTCCCAAGGTGATTAAATACGAGGGGCACTGTCGGGTAATGATCCAACAAAGGATGTGGTGGCCACAAGGGATCTGATGTGAGCATCAATACTCAACCAGAAGAAGAAAGAATGCAAGGATATCAGATTATAGAAACAACTAACTAATTTGAAGCTCAAATGCAAAGGAATTATGATTTTCAAATCAAAGGATCAGAAGCAGACGCTCTGATTAAGGATGGATAAGTAGAATAGACCTTAGGGCACAATCAATGACAAATAGATTGGTCAAGAACTAGCTCATGATCAAAATGACGTCTGAGCTGGAAAGATAATTTAGAAGGATCAACTGATGATTGCGCGCTTTCACACACATGTTGAATCCATACGAACAGAATGACAATCAAGAAGAATTTTAAAGAATATTGCTAGACATATGGAATTAATTCTAATGCAAGCAGGCAAGGTGAATCAAGAGCAATAGGCTGCAGAGGATTTTCGGAAGATCAAATAGTATTTCCAAGTATTTTGGAAAGCATATGAACAACTGGGGATGAACGAACCCCGGTTAAGTGAATTATCTGCAGTGCAAAAAGAAGCCACAAAGCAGAAGGCACAAAGGATTCTCGGAACAACGGAGAGTACTAGGGGCATCTTGTAATAATAGGAGAAACTGGGTATGAAGGTACAAGCGGCAAGGATGTTACTTACGGGGATTATCGGTGGTCAGGAACTCCAAGGCAATGGGCACAGGGTCTCGAGAAACATCGAGGAGTATCTGCAGAATCTTCTGTTGAAGCAAGCGATCATTAGTAATGTTGGGGCTCTCCGGGAGGAAGTGGGTGCGAGAACCTAATGTCGGAGTTAGTAAAATGTTTAACCCGAATAGACGAGAGATCAGAGTCCCAGAGTATAGACGAGGAATAAAAGATCCTAATACCACCCAATGGCGACGTGGGCCGATAAGCCACACAGCCAAGTTAGTAAAACAATTTTGGATGACTAGACTCAACTTCGGCCAAGAAGTTGGAAAGGGGGCTACCTACAGGCAGTCGGCTCTGATACCAACTTGTGACGCCCTCGATTCAATCGTACACTAATCATACACGCAAATGTGTATGATCAAGATCAAGGACTCACGGGAAGATATCACAACACAACTCTAGACACAAATTAAAATAATACAAGCTTTATATTACAAGCCACGGCCTCGAGGGCTCGAATACATAAGCTCAAAAACACAAGAGTCAGCGGAAGCAACAATATCTGAGTACAGACATGAGTTAAACAAGTTTTCCTTAAGAAGGCTAGCACAAAAGCAACATCGATCGAAAAGGCAAGGCCTCCTGCATGAGAGCCTCCTAACTACTCCTGGTTGTCGGCGGTCTCCACGTAGTAGTAGGCATCGACGGTGGCATCTGGCTCCTGGGCTCCGACATCTGGTTGCATCAACCGAAAAGAAGAAGAAAGGGGGAAAGGGGAGCAAAGCAACCGTGAGTACTCATCCAAAGTACTCACAAGCAAGGATCTACACTACATATGCATCAGTATCAATGAAAAGGGTTGTATCTGTGGACTGGACTGCAGAATGCCAGAAGAGAAGGGAAAGCCTAGCCTATCAAAGACTAGCATCTTCTGGAAACCACCATCTTGTAGCAACAGGAGGGAGTAGAGTAGCATAAAGTAAAGTAGTAGTAATGTTATCAACCTCAGCCGGAGATCCTTTCTCGACTCCCTGCGAGAAAACAATCCCAGAGCCGTACTATCCAGTTCTCATCATAATCCAATTCTCATCACAAGTAGCCAGTTCTAGTTGTATCGATTGGGATACAACTCCAAGTGTCCGTTACCGTAGGATAGGCTATCGATAGATGTTTTCTTCCCTGCAGGGGTGCACCAACTTACCCACCATGCTCGATTAACTCCGTCGGACACACTTTCCTGGGTCATGCCAGGCCTCGGCCAAACAATACGTCGCAACCCGACCTAGGCTTAATAGAGAGGTCAGCACGCCGGACTAAACCTATGCCCCCAGGGGTCATGGGCCATCTCCCCGGGAACTCCTGCATGTTGCGTATGCGGCCGGTGAGCAGACCTAGCTACCTCCTTCAAAAAGGTAGGTGCTTACGCAGTCCAACCCGGTGCGCGCCGCTCAGTCGCTGACGTCTATTAAGCTTCGGCTGATGCATACGACGTAGAACGCCCATACTATGCCCACGTGATGGTTAGTGCTATCAGGCCAGAGGCCCCTCGGATCAAATATCCAAATCGTAGTGGATTAGGAACGCGCGGTAACAAGCAGAGACTCACGAAAGATGTGACCCCGTTGCCCGTCTCGAGGACTTGCGGCAAGGGCTAAGAATGCTCGGCCATGCCTCGTAAGTATCTTGCGGGCACCTTCCAGGTCAACCCGACTCCACATCACTCGCGGGTACCCCTCAGGGTCAAGCCGCCTTTCCAAGTAACAGCTGTAAAGTCCAAATATCCGTGTGTCCAAACATCAAGGGTAAAACCCAAGGAATCACCCCCGGTGAATTCCACTCGATGTAATCATCAAGGTGAACATAAGAGGAACCAACCCCGAGGTTCACACTTGAGGGGTTGCACGATAGAGTCGTATCAGAAGTGGTTAAGGCGGAATCACCCCCGATGACCACGACCGAATAGCTAGACTACAGGGTTAACATCAGAAGTGTTGTAGAGGTCTCACCCTTGGCACTCGATAGTAACCCAGTAGTGTCGAGCAACTAAGGGGAAAGTGATGTGCGGTGTCGGGGCCTGGTCTTCGATCTCGTTGATCGGGTCTTCAATGATGAAGCAGGGGCAACAAGGACAAGGTGGGGGTCATTGATGGATCACTAACTAACCTATACTAAGCAGTTTAGTATAAGCAGGTAGGTAACAATGAACAGGTTACAATAAACAGGCTATGCATCAGAATAGGAGCAAACAATAATAGTAGCAAAATCTAATGCAAGCATGAGAGAATGGAATGGGCGATATCGGGATGATCAAAGGGGGGGCTTGCCTTTCTCTTTTTGTTTTATTTTTATTCTGTTTGCAGAATCTGCTTGCAATATTTTGAGCTACCAATTGGTCTTTGTAAAAATGTGGAACTTGGCCACACAAATACATTGCAATATTTGGCACTACCACAAAAAGTTTGGGAGAGTTTGAATTGATTTGAATTTTTCACAAACGGAAAAGTATAAGAAAAAGCTGATTTGGAACTATTTTAATTTCCAAAGGAAATTAAATATCTCAAATGATGTTGAACCATTCATGACAATTAGTTAGAGAATATTTTCAACCCATCAAACATTTTTGCTCGACAGTTAGAAGAAATAAGAATTTGACTTGATTTTGGAATTTGAATTTGACCTGTGTTTGAAACAAGTGAGGATTAGCAACTTCATTATGATGACATGGCATCATCAGGCATGAGATTACTGTAGCATGATACTGGGGGTGTTACAC
Organism: Triticum aestivum; assembly: GCF_018294505.1. Taxonomy (NCBI): domain Eukaryota; kingdom Viridiplantae; phylum Streptophyta; class Magnoliopsida; order Poales; family Poaceae; genus Triticum; species Triticum aestivum. The sequence continues at coordinate 587,906,817 of NC_057803.1, read as the reverse complement.
CCTTAGCCTCGAGAGTGAACTACTCCCTCCTTGTCATGGAGACCGCCGGGATGATGAAGATGGCCACCGGTGATGATTCCCCCCTCCGGTAGGGTGTCGGAACAGGCTCCCAATTGGTTTTTCATGGCTACAGAGGCTTGCGGTGGCGGAACTCCTGATCTAGGTGTCTTTTCAGGGGTTTCTGTATTTATAGGAATTTTTGGCGTCGGTTTCACGTCAGGGGGGTCCACGAGTCAACGACAAGGACGGAGCACCCTCCCGGGAGGTAGGGCGTGCCCTCCATCCTTGTGGTTGGCTCGGGACTCTTCTAGCCCAACCTTTTTTTCTTCGGGGGCTTCTTCTGGTCCATAAAAAATCACCATAAATTTCAGGTCATTTGGACTCCGTTTTATATTCCTTTTCTGTAAAACTCAAAACAAGGAAAAAACAGAAACTGTGACTGGGCTATAGGTTAATAGGTTAGTCTCAAAAATCATATAAAATAGCATATAAATGCATATAAAACATCCAAGATAGATAATATAATAGCATGGAATAATCAAAAGTTATAGATACGTTGGAGACGTATCAAAGGTCTATTAGTTTTTTGGAAAGTCAAACCTATTCAGGTTTGGTCAAATTAGTGGAGAAATCTATCAAAATCCATAACATCAAATCAGTATCATTAGATTCACCATGAAATGAATTTTCATATTTTATTTACTTAGTATTGCGGATGTCGATATTTTTTTACTCTGAACTTGGTCAAAGTGAAAGAAATTTGAGATTCCAAATAAATAATGCACCTTATATTTTGGAAGTGAGAAAATAGTTGCCGAGTGGGGGGAGATGATGGAGTGTATTTTATTTTATATTTATATAGTGCGGTGTTTTGGTGGGCCTTTTCCAGTGTGATTCTATGTTATCTGCTGATCAACTTATGTTTATGTGTGAAATTTTCCGCATAGGTCGCTGCATGTACTACATTGGTGCTACAATGTCACATGGCCGCGCTTCTTTTCTCTATGTGGTAAGAGGGTGCACAGGATTGATTTGTTTTTATAGGCTGGTTGCTACTAATTGATTTGAAAAATCATGGGCTGATCAAAATTGTAACCAAATCCAAAATTAAATACCTTATTCGAATTCAAGAGCTCCAAAATTAAGGAGCACAGTGAATTAAAAGTATTGAATAAGCTCTTTGAGAAATTGTTGACCCGGTCAAAATCAGATAACCCAATTTAAAATTAAAGACCTCAATTGATCGTGAGGCCTTAAAAATTAGGGAACATAGTGTATCATGAACGCAGGTTATCTCCCGGGGATGAATGGTAGACTTTTAAAAATTCTTCAAACTCCGATGAATTTGATGAAGATCGGAGTGAAGAAATAAAAATAGAGGTGAAACTAAATCATCACAGAAAAGTAAAACATGCATACAAGATAGATGCAGGTGAAGAACATGCAATCATACAAGCAATTAGGCATACATAAAATGAACTGTAGAAATGTAGAGCATCATGATGAAAGTCTCATGTTCAAATTCTCCAAAATGTCGATCACGAATTCTTCAGCACCAAAAATACTGAAAGTAAAGGGTTGACAAATTTGAAACCAGGTTGGCTTGGTGATGACACGATGATTTGGTAGACCAATTCCAGTTGCTGCATCAACTATACATCTGGTTGGAGTGGCTTCAGATTTAACCTAGAAGACACTTAGTCTTCATTGTATTCTCCGTGAGATAAGATCACTTAGACCTCGTCCAATCACTCGTGGTAAGTCTTCAAGGTCGACTTCCAAAACATTCGTTGACTTGTTCATCGATAATCCACAATGACTCTTGGATGCTCAGAACATGACGCCTAACCGTCTGAAAGAATGATGGTCTTAAAAGGTAACAGACGTTGTATCACACAGATCAATCTTTTTAGTGATTCTCAATCACTATGGCTCTGGTTGGATTTTTTTCCTCACTTAGGTTTCACAAAGTCGTCGGAGGACAGGTTGCTCTCATATGACAAGTGTCAATCTCTCTCATGGAGCAGCCAACCAATAAATGGTTGTGGGGTGTCTATTTATAGCCAGGGGCAACCAGACATGAATTGTCATAAATGTCCCTGAAAGTGCGTTATATCGACTAGAGGGAGGGTGAATAGGCGATTTTTATGAAATTCTTCACTGAGGAATTTGCTAGTGAGGAAATTCCTTAGTGAAGAACTACTTGCAGCCAAATAAATACTCAGAAGTAAACATAACAGAATACAAGCATGGTCATCATGATGAAATAAAGACAAACACGGAGTACAGAAATCGTAAACATAGGATAGCACAAGATGAAGACAAACAGACTGAAGAAATTGAACTGAGGAAATTGAGAAAGTCTTCAGTCAAAGTCTTCAAACACATATATGAACAAGCACACAACACAGCAATGAGGAAATGAAAGTGTTGAGGAAATAGAACCAGTTGGCTTGGTGAAGACAATGATTTGGTAGACCAGTTCCAACTGTTGTCTCAGTTGTACATCTGGTTAGAGCGGCTAGGTATTTAAACCTGAGGACACACCGTCCCGGACACACAGTCCTCACCGTATTCTCCTTGAGCTAAGGACACATAGTCCTCGCCCAATCACTCGTGGTAAGTCTTCAGCTGACTTCTGAACCTTCACAAACTCGGTCACTCGGCGATCCACAATTCCTCTTGGATGCTCTAGACCATGACTCCTAACCGTTTGGAAGAAGCACAGTCTTCAAAGGTAACAAGCATCGGATCCACGCATGATCAATCTCTTTAGTGATGCTCAATCACTTTGGGTTTGTAGGTGTTTGGGTTTGGGTTTCGGATTTTCCTCACTTGATGATTTTCGCTCAAAGTCCTCGGAGGATGGGATGCTCTCAATTGACAAGTGTCAGTTTCTAGCGGAGCAGCCAACCAGCTAGTGGTTGTAGGGGGCGGCTATTTATAGCCTAGGGAGCAGCCCGACATGATAATACATAAATGCCCTTCAATGATATGACCGTTGGATGGATAAGATATTTTGGAACAGCTGGCGCGTAGCACAACAACGGTCAGAAATTTGAGGTACAAATTCCTCAGGGCTATCATGATCCTCACTATGTAGGCAATCCGCTGGCGAATTCCTAACTCCTCAGTCAGAACAAAGTCCTCAGTGACTAGAAGAATTGCGTCTCTGTCATTGAAGAAATTGACTAAACTGTATGAGATTTCCAGTGGCTTCACTCAAAGGGATTGGTTGGTGTAGGATTTTGAGTTGAGCATCACATGGAAATTTTACCTTAGTATTTCCTCGACCCCCTTTAACAGTACGGTGTTTCCTATAACTCAAGAAAGAGAAAATGAAACTACGAAAACAAAAGTCTTCACGCTTCATGTTCCTCGAATGAATGCCAAGTCTTCAAGGTCACACCAATTTCTTCACTTTCAAAGTCTTCAGAAAGTCTTCAGAATACCAAAGTCTTCGGTCGAAGAACTTCATTTTTAGGGGTCGACTTTCTCTGTAAATATCAAACTCCTCATAGACTTATAGACCTATGTACACTCATAAACACATTAATCCCTTAACCTATAAGTCTTCAATACACCAATAATCACTAAGGGGCACTAGATGCACTTACAGTCCCTTGGGACATAACCGCTGTCAGGATAAGAATCCACTCGACAGCTGGCGCTAGCACAACAACGGTTGGAAATTTGAACTCTCATATTCATGGGGGCTCTCAATTTCCTCACGGTAGGAAAATCGCACTGGCGAAATCCTAATTCCTCAATCAGACCAATTTCGTCAACGACCAGAAGAACTCGTCTCTAGCACTGAAGAACTCGACTACACTACAAGAGATTTCCAAAGTCTTCGGAAATACGTCTATGTATCACCTAGACTCTCTTTACACAGAATGGTGTTTCCTATAACTCAAAATAAGAAGAGAAAAACTATGAAAAACAAAGTCTTCAAGCTTCCAATTGATCACTTCAATTTCTTCAAATGTCGCAACAAATTCTTCACTTGAAGACTAACTCAGATTTCTCCCCCTTTGTCATCAAATGACCAAAAGGATCGAAACTGAGGACTAACGCCCCTGTTGATAATCAAGTTGATGAAGGAGCGCCAGCGTTGTCGGGATCGGTTGTTGAAGTAGGGCCTACCGCGGTGTCGTCCAAGTCTTCATTTTCATCAGTGTCACGCGATGAAGAATAGGAGCTGGCCACGAAAGAAGGAACCTTGACCTTCTTGTATTTCTTCGGAGGAGGTCAGACCAGTCAAACTCTTCCTTGAGACCCATTTTCTTCAGATCTTCAGCGCTGTAGACATGAGAGAGAACAACCCAGGTGCGGTTGAAGGTTTCATGGAGGTAGTAGTGGTTTTTCTTCACTGCATTGTGTGTTGAGGTCATGTTGTGAAGAATTGAACCAAACTGATGTTTGACACATTTATGATTGCGATCGACCTTCTGAGGAAGACTGAGGAGTAACTCACGACCAGTCATCACGCTGGGTGTTGTGGCTTGAGGATTTTGCTTGGCATTGTTGGCGGCAGAGTCATGTGTGGCAGAGTCATCATTGGTGGAGTAGGATGCAGCCTTGCGGAACTGACCATCCAATGGACGAATGCCTTCATCTATCACAACAGTTGCCTTGCCTTTGTCATCAGCTGAGGAAAATGACTTTTTGAGGACTTCAATTGGAGGCAATTAGCTGCAGTGGTTTAGAGTGTCAGCTTTGTAGTTGAGTGAAGACCTTGTCCCGATGAACCTCATAATCCATGGCGCATAAGGCTTCAGCTCAAATGGTGACATAGCAATATTGGCCAGAGTCCTCATGAAGAAATCGTGAAAGTTGACGGGAACGCCATGACATATGTTGAAAAGCATATTCTTCATGATGCCAACGACTTCTTCATCATTTGAGTCGTGGCCCTTGATAGGACTCATTGTCTTCGACAGAATGCGATAGACAGTCCGAGGCACATACAGTAATTCCTTGGCGAGGAAATTGGTTCGAGGGGCCTGCCCTGGCTTCAAAGGCTTCATCAAAACTTGCATGTAGTGATTTGAAAGCTTAGGTTCACTATAGACACAACGTGCATCTTCAAGGGGAGGACTGAGTGGTAGGGCACGAAGCAATTCAGAAGCTGGTGCCTTGTAACGAGTGTTCTCTGTCATCCAGTCCAACACCCATGAATTCACATCTTCAGAGTTGTGTGTGATGTGCAACGTTGCATAGAACTGAAGAATGAGTTCTTCATTCCAGTCACAGATGTTAGTGCAGAAGTTTAGTAGCCCAGCATCGTGAAGAACACTAAGGACTGGCTCGAAGCACGGCAGGGACTCCATGTCTATGTGAGGAATATGTGCATGATCGAAGACTTTGTGTTTGTTGAACATCACTAAGGAATAGAAATTGGCTTGACTAGCAGTCCAGAAACGCCTCTTCCTTATGCGAGCAGAGTCATATGGATTGTAATCAGTGAAGAATACGTGCTCGCCAAAGAAGTCTTCAGCCTTGAACTTTTGCTTCCTTGAGAACGGATCCTTTGGCTTTGGCAGAGGGGTGTCAGTGAGTTGCATCATGACCTCAGGAATCGCGAGCTCAGGTTCTTCAGGCTGAGGAATTTCTGGTTCCTCTTCAGGTGCAGTCTGTGTTGTCACATTATCAGCAGCAACAGTTTCTTCAGCAGTAGTGGCTAGAATGTCTTCACGGACAGACGAGGTGGGATGAGTTTCTTCAGAGCCCATTTGAACTGTTGGTGCAGGGGAGTGAGGAATTTGCTGTAGTGGGGTGAAGAGTGGAGAATTGGGATGCTGACTTTCCCAAAAGTCATCATTCATTACTGGCGTTGTACTTCCAATATCCACGTCTTCATCATCTAATTCTTCAACACCAGCCTCTTCAGCTGTGAACTGAGGCATTGGTGAGGATACAACAGGTGTTGAAGGGATTGCATCCACTTCAATTTCCTCATCAATCTGCTCTGACGAAGCAGCAGATTGAGTTTCTTCATCAGATCCTCTTGGGATCTCATATTCTTCACCAAAAGGAACAAGGTCCTTTGATGGCATGGTGGAAATCGAAACAACATCGATCGGATTTTCAAAAGAGCTGGTCATAGGCTTCATCTTATTTGGAGCTGAAGATTCTGAAGCATTTGATGCTTTCCTTTTCTTCGCTGCAGCTCTCTCTGCAGCCTTGGTCTTCTTCACATCTGATGCAGATGGAAGGGTAGGATTTGGTGTAGGCGCGGGAGGAGCTGAGGAATCTGTTTGAATTTCCTCAGGCGCAACTGATGCAGTTGCCCTAACTTCTTCAGTTTCTTCAGGCGCACCACTAGTGGATGCCCTGGCAATTTCTTCAGTGGCTGGAATGGAGTCATCAGCCCTGGAACTAGCATTTTCTTCAGCAGCCTGAAAGTCATCAGCGGTGCTGGCATGTTCTTCAGTTGGCTGAGCAGAAGCTTCAGCCTGAGGAACTTCTTGTTGCGATGGGGCTGCAACATTGGTGAACTTCTCAGTCAGTTTCACAAACCTGACTTTGGCTCCTTTCCAATCAGCATAGTATGAATTGAATTTGTCGCTGAGGTTTTTGATTTCAGACTGAATTTTGATGAGTTCATCAGTTGACATTTTGACCACGTTGGTCTTCAGAAACTTTTCCTTCTTGTACTGGGCCTTCTTGATCTGCCTGGCCTGATCATATTTCCATTTCTCCTCTTGGATGAAATGAGTCAGCATGTGATTTTGACCAGGTGTCAACTTGAAGTCAGGCATAGGAGTGTTTGGGTCCTTGTGCCAGAGATCAATGTAGTCTAGGATCGCCCTTGGATCCAAAAGTAGTGGCACAGGTGTGCCTTTGGCTCTAGCGGCCCTAACTTGTCTGTCTCTGATGATTTCTGCAAGTTCATCATCATCAGCTTCATCTTCTTCAGGTGGCTCTTGGAAGGCGACCTGTTTCTTCTTGGGACTTGGCCAAGGACCTTGTCCAGCAGTTGCCTTGGTCTTCAGCAGAGTGGGGCCAGATGAAGAATTTGGTGTAGCTGAGGAACTTGCTGAGACACCAGAGGCAATGGAGATGCGTGCAGTCCTTTGGCACGAGGCCAGATGCGCAGGTGCTGAGGATTTTGAAGGAGCAGGAGCAGCTTGAGGAATTGATCTTGAAGATTTTGAAGTGACTGGCCGTGAGGGCGCAGCTGAGGAACTTGGTCGTGAGGGCACTGTTGGTGAAGCACTTGGCTTACGAGCAGGCTTCTTAGGCATAGATTTCCTCGGCTTGATAGAGGCCTTAGTGGCAGCAGCAGCAGCAGAGTCTTCGTTGAATTTCCTCACTGCTTCTTTGGCTTGTCTTGCCAATTTGGCTTGGCGCTTGGCCCATTCTTCAGGAAAGTCCTCACCGCGTTTGATGCTAGTGGGATCTGCCTCTTGGCCAGGTGCCAATGGGGCTCTTGGGCATGGAGGATTTAGTGCGAATTTCTTCATATACTTTGGAGTTACATATCTGTACTCCCTCCATTCGCGTGCCCATCTCCGTTCAATCCTCTGTATGCGCACCTTGCGCTGATTTTTGTTTTCTTTTCCAGACTTGGCCTCATCAGGTGTGCAATAATCTTTGTAAAGGTCCTCAGGTATTTCAAAAGCAGTCATGACCTCAGGCCTCTTTCCTCCTTTCTGCGGCTTCTTACCATCTGCTATATTCTTCAGCTAAGGAATTTGAACAATTGAATTCTCTGAAGAAGTATGCAATTTCTCTTCAAGGAACGCTGCAAATGAGTTAAGTTGATGAGAACCTAGTGATTCAGCAGCGGACATGAGTACCTGTGAACAGAGTATAGTTGCGAGGAATTTGGAGAGGTCATATGCATTCTCAGAAGGTTTTTGAAAAAGAACAAGTTTGAGGAATTTGACTAGATGAGTCTTGAAGAATTTCACTAAGCGTGCTTTGTCTTAGGTTCCAGAGTTGTATAGATCGAAGATCCACACAATTGAGGAATCTTGAAGAAAATAATGCTTAGAGAAATGAATCAAGCACAGAAGACTTGTGAGGTGTTTTCTGTGTGAGGATTTTAGGAATAAAAACACCTTTGAAGATTTTGAAGAACAATTTCGAATCAAAGAGGGCAGTAAAAGTAACTTTTAATTACCCTGAATGAAGAACACGACGAACAGTGAGGTGAAACAGTGAAGTTCGTCGGTGTAGATCTTCCACGCCCTAACTCGGCGGAGGAAGACGGCTACGGCGGCGGCGGAGGTGAAGATTTCCGCGGTCGGCGCGAGTACGACGGCGACGAGGTCGAGGCAGTGAAGCTCTTCCTCACCGGCGATGATGGAGTAGCGGCGGTGCTAGGGTTTGGGAAGCTCGAGCGGGAGAGAGAGATCAAGCGGAGTAAAGGAAGTGAGGAAGGGGTGAGGGGGTATTTATAGTGGCAGTGAAAAATTGTTCGCCCGAAGATTTGGGACGAACGTGCTCCTGACCCTTCTCCTTCGCACGACATGTGTCACCCACGTACTGTGAAGTGGAGATCGTGTTAGATCGTGGGTGAATAGAATAATGCATCATGGGATGCGGAACGGTTTGAGCGGCAAAACCGAAAATTTGGATAAGATTAGTTTTAACGTTCCGTTCACAATTTCTTCAGCTGACAAGGACACAGTGAAGATTTTGAACGAGTTTCAAATAGAATGCACATGAAGAATTTGTGAATAGATTGGGTTGAGTTTAGCATAGAGGGGGAAGGGTCCGATCACATTCACTTAGCAGAAAAAACAAACTTGAAGAATTAGCCATAAGTGAATGTTGTAGAGGACAAAACTCATATATATATATATATATATATATATATATATATATATAGCCAACGAAGAAAAACTTCGGAACAAGTGAAGATTTTGCAAAGTTGAAGAATTTGAACAACTAAGGAATTTCGAAAACTAAGGAAAAACTCAAATTGAAGATTTTCAACTTTTTGTGGTGGCGTGACCCACCGTATAAGAATGATGATTTCAGACACCGCGTACAATTGTCGTAGGGCACTGAGAATCAAATTCTTCATTAATTTCTTCACACTAAGAGTGTTATTCTTCATTGATTGAAGAAAATTTTTTCTTCATGTGTTGCACATCTAAGTCATCAATTTTGCATAAGTGTTAGTATGAGTGCCTTTTCAAAGTACATTCGAAGACTCTAAGATATTTAGCTCACACCGCAACTTGCTAAATCTCTTCTCATCCAAGGGCTTTGTGAAGATATCGGCTAGCTGTTCTTCAGTCTTCACATGCTCACTAGAAATGTCGCCCTTCAACACATGATCACGAAGAAAATGATGAGGAATCTGAATGTGCTTTGTCTTCGAGTGCTGAACTGGGTTGTGAGCAATCTTGATGGCACTCTCATTGTCACAGAGGAGAGGTACATTCTTCACGTTGACGCCATAGTCCTTGAGAGTTTGCTTCATCCACGGCAGTTGAGCACAGCAAGAACCAGCAGCAATGTACTCAGCTTCAGCAGTAGACAGTGATACATAGTTCTGTTTCTTCGAGGACCAACAGACCAAGGATCATCCGAGGAAATGACATGTACCGGATGTTGACTTGCGGTCCACACGATCACCAGCATAGTCAGAGTCAGAATATCCAATGAGATCAAAATCCGAGCCCTTGGGATACCATAATCCTAGTGTTGGTGTGTGAGCTAGATATCAAAGAATATGCTTCACAGCCTTATGGTGTGATTCCTTTGGTGCAGCTTGAAATCGGGCACACATGCAAACACTAAGAATTATATCTGGCCTAGATGCACATAAGTACAATAAAGAACCAATCATGGAGCGGTATACCTTATGATCGAAGTCAATACCATTTTCGTCAGTGCACAGATGACCATTTGTGGGCATAGGAATTTTGATGCCTTTGCAATCTTGCATGCCGAATTTCCTCGGTACATCCTTGAGGTATTTCTCCTGAGATATGAATATGCCATTGCGCTGTTGACGAATTTGAAGACCTAAGAAGAATTTCAACTCTCCCATCATAGACATTTGATATTCTTCACTCATCATATAGGCAAATTCATCACTATAACGTTGGTCAGTACAGCCAAAGATGATATCATCAACATATATTTGGCACACAAACAGTTCACCATCATAAGATTTAGTAAAGAGAGTAGGATCGAGTGAACCGGGTGTGAAGCCATTCTTCATGAAGAATTCCTTCAAAGTGTCATACCACGCCCATGGGGCCTGCTTGAGGCCATAGAGGGCCTTATTGAGTCTGAAGACTTTGTCAGGATTCTTTGGATCTTCAAAACCTGGGGGTTGAGCAACATATACTTCTTCCTCAAGCTTACCATTGAGGAATGCACTTCTCACATCCATTTGATATAAGATGATATCATGATGGTTAGCATAAGCAAGCAATATGCGAATAGCCTCAAGTCTAGCAACAGGTGCAAAAGTTTCATTGAAATCAACTCCTTCAACCTGTGTGTAGCCTTGAGCTACTAGTCGTGCCTTATTCCTCACCACAAGGCTGTTTTCATCTTGCTTGTTGCGGTAGATCCACTTTGTGCCAATGATATTATGCTTACGAGGATCTGGATGGTTGACCAGTTCCCAGGCGTTGTTGAGCTTGAACTGATGTAATTCTTCTTGCATGGCCTGAATCCACTCAAGCTCCAGAAATGCTTCATCTACCTTAGTGGGCTCTGTGATAGAGACAAAAGCATAGTGCCCACAAAAGTTAGATAAGTGTGAAGCTTTTGAGCGTGTGAGAGGACCTGGTGCTCTAATGTCATCGATGATCTTCTCCACTTGCACTTCTTTTGCAACGCGAGGATGAGCTGGTTGTCGTTGAGGAATTTGATCAGCATTTTCTTCAGCATCAATTTCCTCAGCATTTTCTTCAGGTGCATCAGCTCGACGTTCTTCATGTTCTGGAATGAATTCTTCACCAGATTCTTCAGTAGGAATGACATCCTCAGTGGCCTTGAGCTTGATAGAATCCTCAAGTGCTGGTTCATCTATCACAGAAGGTAGGTGCTCTCTTTGCGAGTCATTAGTTTCATCGAACCGTACATCTACAGTTTCAACAATCTTGTGAAGAACATTGTTGAAGACTCTGTAGGTGTGCGATTCCTTTCCGTAACCAAGCATAAACCTTCATGTGCTTTCGGTGCAAATTTTGAGTTGTGATGAGGATCTCTAATCCAGCATTTAGCACCGAAGACTTTGAAATAACTCACATTGGGTTTCTTGTCAGTGAGGAGTTCATAGGCAGTCTTCTTGAAGAATTTGTGAAGATATACTCTGTTGATGATGTGGCACGCAGTATCAATTGCATCAACCCAAAAACGACGAGGTGTTTTGTACTCGTCAAGCATAGTGCGAGCCATCTTAGCAGGAGTCCTGTTCTTGTGCTCCACGACGCCATTCTATTGAGGAGTATAAGGAGCAGATAACTCATGAGTAATACCAAGTTCATCAAGATAGTCATCGAGACCCGAATTCTTGAACTCAGTGCCATTGTCACTTCTGATGTGCTTGATCTTCACACCAAAGTTGGTTGAAGCCCTCGAGGAAAAACGTTTGAAGACTTCCTGCACTTCATGTTTGTAAGTAACAAGGTGTACCCATGTGTAACGAGAGTAATCATCAACAATAACAAAGCCATATTGAGATGCTTCATTTGAAACAGAAGAATAATGATTAGGACCGAAGAGATCCATGTGAAGCAATTCAAATGGACGAGTAGTGGTCATGATAGTCTTCGCTGGATGCTTGGCCTAGGTCATCTTTCCAGCTTCACAGGCACCGCATAAGTGATCCTTGAAGAATTTTACATTCTCAATGCCAATGACATGCTTCTTCTTTGCAAGCATGTGCAAATTCCTCATGCCTGCATGACCAAGTCGTCGATGCCATAGCCATCCTTCTGAAGCTTTTGCAAGTAGGCACACGGCTGGTTGTGAATCTGCAGAGAAATCAACAATATACAAGTCTCCTCTCCTAAAGCCTTCGAAGACTTTGGAATTGTCAGCTTCCATGATCACAACACAACGATACTTGCCAAAGACAACAACCATATCAAGATCACAAAGCATTGAGACAGACATAAGGTTGTATCCTAAGGACTCAACAAGCATGACTTTGTCCATGTGTCGATCCTTTGTGATAGCAACCTTACCTAGACCCAATACCTGACTTTTGCTTTTGTCAGCGAAGATGATATGCTTCAGATGCGATGATGATAAGGGAGCATCCATCAATAGATTCTTGTCACCAGTCATGTGGTTTGTACATCCACTATCGAGGACCCACTCAGTGGCTTTGGGTTGATCATCCTGCAGATGAATTAGTGCAGCTTACGAACTTCATATACTTCAGCAGTGAAGAATATGATATCACAACTCATCAGATCAATTTCATCAAGCAGTAAGACAAATAAAACAGTAGGAGGACGTGTGAAATGAAAATTCATTTCTTCATGATTAGCCTGCGTCCTTTCAGGCATTTTGTCAGGTCCCCAGCAAATTCTTCAGACGTTTGAGCACGTCTGGAGACCTGACCCTGCAGAAGAGATTAGTTCTTTTTCTTTACCACCCACATCTGAAGGGGTGGCAAAGAGTTCATCACTCTGCGAGCTCCATATGAGAATGGTGGCATGGAGACCAAACCATTTCGTTTCACATAAGAGTGGTTAGGGTAAGCATATGAATAAGTAGAGAAATTCTTCGAGGACTTATGAACATAATGATTAGAAGAGTAATGCTCATATTCATAGCCCTTGGCTCTTCCCTGCGAAACAGAGTTGTTAGCACGATGATGTTCATATGAGGACTTTGATCCTTTTGAGGAATTTGATCCATGTGAGGAATTTGGTCCATATGAGGACTTGGATCCATATGACAAATTTGGTTCATATGAAGAATTTGATCTGGGGTTCCTATTCTTCACAGGTGGTGTCATGAGGACATTCACCTGAAGACTTTCAAGGCACCTTTTGGGAACCCGGATTTTCTTCATAGGGGAACTGTTCCTGCAGTTAGTGCCAACATATGTAGCAAATACTTCACCATTCTGATTTTTGAACAGTTTATAGTTGGAGTCAAATGACTCATCAGAAGAATGAGAAGATTCACATGTATAGCCAGATAAATTAGATGGATCAACTGGAGGTCCCTTTGCAGCAACCCATGAGGTTTTGGGGTACTTATCAGGCTTCCAATATGTACCATCAGCATTGAGTTTCCTCTCAAAGGCAATACCCTCTTTCCTAGGGTTCCTGTTGAGGATCTGCTTTTTAAGCACATCACAAAGAGTCTGATGCCCTTCGAGGCTTTTGTACATGCCTGTCATGTACAATTCCTTCAGTCCAACATCGTCAGTGATACTAGCAATGTCCTCAGATGAGGAATTAGTGATAGCAGAGGCAGGTGAAGAATTTGTAACATTAGAAGCATTTGAACATTCAGGTGAAGAATTAGCAGATTCTCGTTCAATGCATTTCAAACAAGGAGGAACAAATTCTTCCTGAGCAGCGCTGATTTGTTGAGCAAGTAATGAATCGCGCTCCTTCTGAAGATCTTCATTACTCACTCTTAGCTTCTCAAGATCTTTCTTTCTTTGAAGAAATTCGTAAGAAAGCTTCTCATGATTAGACAAGAGAGTGTTATGATGACCTTGAAGGTTGTCAAACCTGGTCTGAAGTCTCTGAAGATTTTCAGTTAAGGCTTTAGTGTGATCCATTTCTTCACCCAACATATCATCACTTTTGTCTAGCATGTTTTGAACCTTTTCAAAAGCCTTTTGTTGTTTCAAAGCAATCTTAGCAAGTTTAGAGTAGCTGGGCTTAAGATTTTCATCAGATTCATCTTCACTAGACTCAGAGGAGGTATATTTAGGTACCTTGGCACTCTTTGCCATGAAGCAATAGGTGGGAGCATAGTCATCATGCCTCTATCAGCCTTGTTGGTGAGGTCATTTTCTTCAGAGTTGAAGATAGACTTGCTGACGAATGCAGTAGCGAGGGCTAGGCTCGCCACACCAGACTCAGAGTCCTCAGATGCCTCCTCTTCCTCTTGTTCCTCAGATTCAGCTTCAGAGTCCATTTCCTTGCCAATGAATGCCCGAGCCTTCTTGGAGCTGCTCTTCTTGTGAGATGAAGACTTTGAGGATTTTGATGATGAAGATTTTGAGGACTTCTTCCTTTTCTTCGCATCATCAGAACTGTAATCCTTGTATTTCTTCTTCTTTGATTCCTTTTCCCACCGAGGATAATCTTGAATGTAATGTCCAGCTTTCTTGCACTTGTGACAAAGCCTCTTCTTGTAGTCACTGGATGAGGAATCATTCCTCCTTGAGGGTTTTCCAAAGCGACCACGTCTTGAGAACTTCTGGAATTTCTTCACGAGTAGTGCTAGATCATGACTCAGTTCTTCAGGGTCACCAAGACTGCTACCAGAGTCTTCATCTTCGGACTCAGATACTGCCTTGGCCTTCCGTGCACGTGATCTGCCATAGCTCGAACCATAGAGATCTCTCTTTTCAGCAAGCTGGAACTCATGAGTGTTTAGCCTCTCGAGGATATCAGCGGGGTCAAGTGACTTGTAATCAGCACGCTCTTGTATCATCAATGCCAGAGTATCAAATGAGGAATCAAGCGATCTCAACAATTTCTTCACCACCTCATGGTCGGTGATGTCAGTGGCACCAAGTGCTTGAAGCTCATTTGAGATGTCAGTGAGGCGATCGAAGGTTTGCTGAACGTTTTCATTGTCGAGTCTTTTGAAGCGGTTGAAGAGATTGCGAAGAACATCAACTCGCGAATCACGCTGAGTTGAGACTCCTTCATTCACTTTGGACAGCCTATCCCAGATAAGCTTGACAGTTTCCAAAGCACTCACTCTTCCATACTGTCCTTTGCTCAGATGGCCACATATGATATTCTTCGCTTGGGAATCGAGTTGCTTGAATCTCTTCACATCGGTAGTGTTCAGTGAGGGTGAGACAGAGGGAACACCATTTTCCACAACGTACCAGAGATCGTTATCAATTGCCTCAAGATGCATGCGCATCTTGTTTCCAGTAGGGGTAGTCCGTCCCATCGAAGGTAGGACACCCAGCAGAGACCTTGATCATACCTGCGGTCGACATAACTAAAACTCCAAGCGGTTAAACCAAAATCACACAAAATAAGGGAGTACCTTGCTTTGATACCAATTGAAAGTGCGTTATATCGACTAGAGGGGGGTGAATAGGCGATTTTAATGAAATTATTCACTGAGGAATTTGCTAGTGAGGAAATTCCTTAGTGAAGAACTACTTGCAGCGGAATAAGTACTCAGAAATAAACATAACAGAATACATGCATGCTCATCATGATGAAATGAAGACAAACACGGAGTACAGAAAGCGTAAACACAGGATAGCACAAGATGAAGACAAACAGACTGAAGAAATTGAACTGAGGAAATTGAGAAAGTCTTCAGTCAAAGTATTCAAACACAGATATGAACCACAACACAGCAATGAGGAAATGAAAGTGTTGAGGAAATAGAACCAGTTGGCTTGGTGAAGACAATGATTTGGTAGACCAGTTCCAACTGTTGTCTCAGTTGTACATCTGGTTGGAGCGGCTAGGTATTTAAACCTGAGGACACACAGTCCCGGACACACAGTCCTCACTGTATTCTCCTTGAGCTAAGGACACACAGTCCTCGCCCAATCACTCATGGTAAGTCTTCAGGTGACTTCCGAACCTTCACAAACTCGGTCACTCGGCGATCCACAATTCCTCTTCGATGCTCTAGACCATGACGCCTAACCGTCTGAAAGAAGCACAATCTTCAAAGGTAAAAAGCGTCGAATCCATGCATGATCAATCTCTTCAGTGATGCTCAATCACTTTGGGTTTGTAGGTGTTTGGGTTTGGGTTTTGGATTTTCCTCACTTGATGATTTTCGCTCAAAGTCCTCGGAGGATGGGATGCTCTCAATTGACAAGTGTTAGTTTCTAGCGGAGCAGCCAACCAGCTAGTGGTTGTAGGGGGCGGCTATTTATAGCCTAGGGAGCAACCCGACATGATAAGACATAAATGCCCTTCAATGATATGACCGTTGGATGGATAAGATATTTTGGAATAGCTGGCGCGTAGCACAGCAACGGTCGGAAATTTTAGGTACAAATTCCTCAGGGCTATCATGATCCTCACTGTGTAGGCAATCCGCTGGCGAATTCCTAACTCCTCAGTCAGAACAAAGTCCTCAGTGACCAAAAGAACTGCGTCTCTATCACTGAAGAAATTGACTGAACTGTATGAGATTTCCAATGGCTTCACTCGAAGGGATTGGTAGGTGTAGGATTTTGAGTTGAGCATCACATGGAAATTTTCCCTTAGTATTTCCTCGACCCCCTTTAACAGTACGGTGTTTCCTATGACTCAAGAAAGAGAAAATGAAACTACGAAAACAAAAGTCTTCACGCTTCATGTTCCTCGAATGAATGCCAAGTCTTCAAGGTCACACCAATTTCTTCACTTTCAAAGTCTTCAGAAAGTCTTCAGAATACTAAAGTCTTCAGTCGAAGAACTTCATTTTTAGGGGTCGACTTTCTCTGTAAATATCAAACTCCTCATAGACTTATAGACGTGTGTACACTCATAAACACATTAGTCCCTTAACCTATAAGTCTTCAATACACCAATAATCACTAAGGGGCACTAGATGCACTTACAGTCCCTTGGGACATAACCGCTGTCAGGATAAGAATCCACTCGACAGCTGGCGCTAGCACAACAACGGTTGGAAATTTGAACTCTCATATTCATGGGGACTCTCAATTTCCTCACGGTAGGAAAATCGCACTGGTGAAATCCTAATCCCTCAGTCAGACCAATTTCGTCAACGACCAGAAGAACTCGTCTCTAGCACTGAAGAACTCGACTACACTACAAGAGATTTCCAAAGTCTTCGGAAATACATCTATGTATCACCTAGACTCTCTTTACACAGAATGGTGTTTCCTATAACTCAAAATAAGAAGAGAAAAACTATGAAAAACAAAGTCTTCAAGCTTCCAATTGATCACTTCAATTTCTTCAAATGTCGCAACAAATTCTTCACTTGAAGAAATACATTTTTAGGGCTCGTCTTTTGTCGGTTAAACCAAATCTTCAGGGACTATAACTATTGTGTACACTCGCAAACACATAACTCACTTAACCCATTATCTTCAGTACTCCAAAACCACTAAGGGGGCACTAGATGCACTTACAGTATCCCCTTTTTGGTAATTGATGACAAATTGGTTAAGTTTTCAATGGGGATAAATAATAGGAAGTGTAAGTACAGAGTATGAAGAATTTGATTACATGATATAGAGGAACTCCCCCTAAAGATGTGCATATAATGAATTTGCTTTGGACTACAAATGCACATGGCAGGATGAAATTGTGGAGATCTCCCGCTATATCTTGGAATCCAATCATGCAATGATCATATGATATGAAGAAATTGCAATACATGATGAAAAATGGTGTCCGACAAAATTCAACATGCATGTACAAATATTGAAATCTCTAAAAGGTCTTATATTTAGGAATGGAGGGAGTACAAAGTAGCATTTGGTAAAATGTATTAGAATAGAATATCTTTGAGCGATCTCTGTCAACTAATTTTTGCATATCTCTAAAATCAATTGATAATGAGTACTTGCTTTCTTTTAATATTTTCTGTTAGAATGTCTTCAATAGTGATCTTTATCAATTAATGCTTGCATGTCTCTAAACTTAGTTGATAGAGAATACTTTTTCTGTTATAATGTTTATATTAGAATATGTTTTAGCCATCTCTATCAATTAACTTTTGCATAGCTCCAAAATTAATTGATAGGAGTGATACTTGTTTATTCTAGTATTTTGTATTGGAATTTTTTTAGTGATCCCTATCGATTAATTTCGCATGACTCTAAAAATAGTTGATAGGGAGTAGTACTTGCTATCCGTTTGGTATTTTGTACTATAATATCTTTGAGTGGTCTCTATCAATTATTTTTTGCATGTCTCTAAAATTATGTGCCTGGCCAAAAATTAGCTAGAGAAGAAATCTAGTGCTTCCCCCTCCATTCCAAAATAATTTTAAGTTCTAGGATTGCAACTTCCAATAAGTTTGACCGAGTATATAGAAAAATATTGCAAACATCTACAACATCATATATATAAAGTCTGAAAGTTATTTTAAAATGAAACTAATTTGATGTTGCACATGTTGGTACATTTTTCTACATATTTGATCAAAGTGTTTGACTTAGGGAAAATCTAGACCTTCAGATATTTTAGATAATGCAATTCTTTTTCAGATACAAAGAGGTTACTCTTAGCCTTTGTTAAGAGAAACCCGTTGTGTATTAGTCCTTTCTCTGCTCTAGTAAATAAATCGACAACTTAGCTGGATGTCAGTTGCCTGAATATGATATTTGGATCAGCCGATTTAAGATGAAGGAAGCATCAGTTGGCGGCTTGTCAGAGAAGCAGCGACCTCTGTGTCTATCTTAGGGGTGCGGGATGCAGGCTCGTCGGGTGTCTATCTTAGGTTCGCAGGCTCGCTGGGTTTCTATGTTAGGGGCGCATGCTGCCCGGATGGGGGTGAAGGCGCAAACTCGCCACAAAAAACTATAAATTCGTCAGGGTTAGAGGGATGGCTAGGGATGGTGCTAGGATGGCGGTGGGAGGCGGTTGAGGGGAGGGGGTGGCGAGGCCAGAGCGGGAGTGCCGCCGACCATGGGCTGTGGTGGTTGACGGTTCAACCAGTGGTTCGTGAGGCGGTTGGAAAAGAAGATGAACAGTGCATCATGACGTTGGAGAAGACATCTAGCGCGTTTGTTTTGCACCGGACGGCTGAAAACGAATTGACTGGTCCAAATTACTTTTTCAGTCGAGTTACCCCTACCTAGTCCCATAAATCGCACTGGTGCTTGAGAAAAACTCAGTTCATTTTATCAAGCACCTCACCTAAAACCTTATACAATGCAAGATGCTTAGCAAGGGTATTTAGAAAAAATAAATCAGTATTTCTTCGAGCACCGGTGCTTATTTGTAGAAGACAGGTGCTCAATTAATCACTCGCACGTACAAATAGACACTGATACTTGAGAAAACCTTAATTCATTTTTAAGCACCTCTAGAAGCATCTATAGCATTGTAGTGGAAGGAATAAGGCCAACTCCATCGCGCGACCCTATCTTGTCCGGCCCCGTCCGTTTGGGGTAAAAGGGACAAAAAAGGCGGCCCAGCGCGCGGGAGCAAACGGACTTTTGTCCGCTTTGTGTCCGCTTTCGACCCATTTCCGGCTCAAACTTGCGTCGGTTTTGGGGTGAAACGGACACCACGCGGACGGGCGGGACGCGCGCTTGTCCTCCCCTGGCCCGCCTGTCGGGGACACTAGCAGTCCCTCCGCTCCCAACGCTTCGCCCTCTCTCCCTGCCCCGCCCCGCCGCCGGCGCCGCCACTATTCTCCGATCGCCTCCTCACCGCGCAGCCCCCCCGCCGTCCATACCAAACCACGTCTCGACATGGCCGCCACCACGCCCGCGCTTCCGCCGTAGTTTTGGTCATCGATCGGAGGAGGTTTGGCCGTGGCCGTCCTTGCCGGTGGCAGAGCGGACACGACTGCCGGCGACGTACCACGGTGGCCGAGGCGGATTCCGACGAGAGCTCCAGAGCAGCCAGTAGCCGGCCGGCAACCACCCTGCTGCATCGAGGTGATCATCGCGGCCTCTTCGCCACCACGACCGCAAGGTGTTCGACCTTTTGCCAACAAAGGTATGGACAGTGGAGACGAGTTTTTGTTCCATCACTTCCTTTGTTCATCGGACGATTCGTCGTCGGATGATGACGATCTTGTGGTGGCTGCACTGGTCGTTCACGACCATATTCAACGGCAGCTTCCTCGGTACAGGGGGTCAGTCCCTGGCCGTGCTCCCAACCTGAACCGCAACAGGGAGAGAGGCCACGCCCTGCTCTATGCAGATTACTTTGCCAACACTCCGCTCTTCAGGGCAGATAAATTTCGTCGCCGTTTTCGTATGGCAAGGCATGTGTTCAATCGTATCCGAGAGGGAGTGGTTGCTCATGACCCATACTTCGAGTGCAAGACGGATGCCCTTGGCAAGCTTGGATTCTCCTCCTACCAAAAATGCACCGCGGCCATCTGCATGCTTGCATATGGAATTCCAGGCGATCTGGTGGATGAGTATGTGCGTATGAGTGAGACAACATGTCTGATGTCAATGTACAAGTTTTGCCAGGCTGTGATCGAGGTCTTTGGGCCAGAGTACTTGAGGCTGCCAACTGCCGCTGATACAGAGAGATTGTTGGCGACCAATGCAGCTAGAGGATTTTCAGGTATGCTTGGCAGCATAGATTGTATGCACTGGGAGTGGAAGAACTGTCCATTTGCTTGGCAGGGCCAGTACAAGGGGCATGTTAACGGGTGCACTGTCATATTAGAAGCGGTGGCATCACAAGATCTTTGGATATGGCATTCTTTCTTCGGCATGGCAGGTTCTCACAATGATATCAACGTGCTGCAGCGTTCTCCAGTCTTCGCGAGGCTTGCAGAAGGCCACTCCCCACCTGTCAACTTTGAGATCAATGGCCACCATTACAACAAGGGATACTATCTAGCAGATGGTATATATCCTCAGTGGTCAACTTTTGTGAAGACAATCTCGAAACCCCAAACTGAGAAGAGAAAGAGATTTGGCCAAATGCAAGAGAGTGTTAGAAAGGATGTGGAATGTGCTTTTGGTGTGCTTCAATTCCGGCGGGGTATCGTTCGAAACTCTGGACTATCATGGGATGAAGGGAAGCTTTGGGAGGTGATGACTGCTTGTGTGATCATGCACAACATGATCGTCGAGGACGAGCGTGATGAGAGTATCTTCGACCAAGGATTTGATTATCAAGGTGAAAATATTGAGCCCCTGCACTAAGACCCGGCCACATTTGAACAGTTTGCCCAATTCCACCGTGAGATGCGTGATTGGCACACTCATGTGAATCTTTAAAATGACTTGGTTGAGCACGTGTGGGATCACGTTGGCAATCAATAGATGTATTTGTTCATTTTATGTTCAGTCAAGACAATTTCGATTTGGTTGTAAAACTATTTTATTAGAGACAATTTCAATTGGGTTGTAAAACTATTTTAATTTTCAGACAAATATTTGAGTTCGAAACTAGTTTTAATGCAAATTTGGGCAATTCTTGGCCCTGATGGACAGGATGGGGCAAAAGGATGCGGCCGCGCGACAGGCCCGGACACGACCTCAAATCCCTACCCAAAGGAACAAAAACCGGACAAAACGGACGTCCGTTTGTAATGGCACGGTGGAGTTGGCCTAAGACCTGGCATCACTTCGTTGTCCAGGTGCAAACGGAAGCGACGAAATAGACATCCGGTACGGAGAGTCGGACGCACGCACGTCTCAATCTGCACCTTCACGCGCACGGGCGCACTCGCGGAATTCCACGTGCCCGCCCACGTAACCTTGTGATTTTTGGTTGGATGGAGGCTTTGGAAAAGTCGCCGCGCGCCGCCGGGAAACCGGACCAGACGGCGCAGCGGAATACTATCTCCCACGCACGAACGCACGCCGCGGGACAGGTGGCGACGAGGTGGACGACGGGAGCTTCGGCGCTGGGAGAAAAGAAGAAGAAGCGGAGAGCTGGTCGGCATCCTACAGCCTACAAGGTCGGCCGGCCGACGGCCTACGACCACCAGGAATACTTCGAGATCACACGTAAGTAACCTCGCTGGCATCGGACGACCACGGCGAGTCTAGCTAAGCGGCGGTGCTGACGCACGCACGGCTCAGGGAGGGGTACGTGGCCGTGCCGCGGTGGATTAGGACCCTACGTGTGCTCGAGACTCAGCATGGGCCGGGTGTGATCGCAGGGAAGAAGCAAAGACGACGTGGTTGCGTTGCGGCATGGGATTTTGATATGTTTGGACGGATGTAGGAGATCGGAAGCAAAGGCAGAAGCAGCCAGTTCTCAGAAAAAAAAAGGCAGAAGCAGCCAAGTTTTTTTTTTTTTGAGTTCTTGAGTGCCCGACCTAGAAAACACAGTTGCTTTGTAACGCACACAGGGAACGTATCCGGTGCGCCCAACCAACCTTATGGTCCTACCCTGCTAAAAAAGAACTTATAGTCCTACCAGTGCACCTGATGTCCAGAAGTCAAATTAAAGGGTGCAAAAATCTGAAAATAATTTAGAATACACATAGGATACATTTCAACCATGTCAGAAACATCAAAGGTAAAATTTGATCACAGCTTGAGAAACAAAGATGACTAGTTCAGCACTAATTCTGTCGATGGGCCAAGTTTATAGCTCAATCTCAAATGAGTACTATTCATAAAGTGATTTGACTCTTTTTGTAGAGTTGTGGGTCCACAATTGAAGATGAAATTTTAGTAAATATGTGTTTTATGTACGTGCAAAATTGTTTCACATTTTTTGACGTCTAAGTGCACTAGTAGCACCACACGAGTGGGCGCATATTCTCCACAAGCCACCACGATTGGGCATGCCCATTTTAAGGTAAGGTGCTAGCATTGCTATGTTTTCGGTCCATTGTGACTTCT
Organism: Triticum aestivum; assembly: GCF_018294505.1. NCBI lineage: Eukaryota > Viridiplantae > Streptophyta > Magnoliopsida > Poales > Poaceae > Triticum > Triticum aestivum. Next base: position 587,884,187 of record NC_057803.1, on the reverse strand, counting down.
CGTTTTTTTTAACTTCTTCTGTTTTCTCTGTCTAGTTTTCGGTTACTTTTCCAAAAAAAAGGAATATTTTCTAAGGAAATTCAAAAATCTACAGGAGGTCAACATTTTATAAAAAATATTTGTTAGATTTTTTCGAAAATTTGGCATGGTTTTATTTTTTAATGTTTTCTCATTTTTTGGAAATATCCACTTTTTTGGCACTTGTGAACATTTAGGGAAAAATCTAATATTTTTTAGAAACATGATTTTTAAAAAAAAAATTGGAACACTTTTGAAAGAATATATAAAAATAAACTAATTGGGCCGACCCATCGTAGCACTTCCAGGTGCTTTTGTACAGCAATTTGATGAAATCAAACCCATTAAGCATCGCGTGAAGGGTGCCCAACCAGCTATGCCACGTGGCACAAGCTGGTTGGCCGCAATGAGATTTTTTTTGTATTTTTTTAGATAAAGGTGAGCATTATTTTTTAAATGTATTTTTTCTTTTTAGATGGAGGTGAGGACCTCTGGTATTTTTAAATGGAGGGTTATACAAAGTGGCGCTCGCTGGTAGGCTGCAGTGGCAATTTTATTTCTTTTTTACTTCTTTTTTTAGATAGAGGTGAGGATTTTTTTATATGTTTTTTTATGGATGCGAGGACTCTATGTACTTTTTTTAAAATGAAAACACACAACTTCCTCTCAAGCGGCGTCAGAGGGTGTGGCACCCCAACCACTAGTATGCATCAAATATGGAAGGTTGTGTGAGGCTCGTTGCGACGTGTTGTTGCCATTTCACACATAGCAACCAAGCGAGCGATCAAACTGGGCCAACTTATTTAGCACCTCGAAGATACGTTTTGGGAAAATTCTATAAGGTTCCACCCGGTTTTCTTTATCGGTTTTGGGCTTCTAGAAGGTTCCTAAATCGTTTTTCTTTTGCCCGGTTGTTCTCTTGCTTCTTCTATTTTTTATTATTTTCCCTTTTTTTTTCAGAAGTTCACAAATTTCAAGAACTGTCCCCGCTTTAAAAAAATGTCTGCAAGTGCTACAATCTTGCACTACAGTACTAATAGGCTGGCCTAGTTGGGCTCCCTTGTGTGTCACGAGTGTTGTTTGTTTGCCGAAATGAGCTGCACATAGGAGGAGGTTAATGCCACGAGAGCACCTATACAGCGCTTGTAGCGCCCGTTCTGGCGCTCACGCGCCCCCGCTCCGAGGCCGGCCCATCTACTGTTTCATCGCCGGTTTTTTTCTAGTTGATCATCGCAAAAGCTACTAAAAATTGATCATCGCAAAAAAAAAATCCTAAATTTGAAAAAAAATCAAAATATGGAAAAAGTTCATAAATTGGGGAAAGTTCACAAATTATGATTATTTTTTGCAAACTTGAATTGATTTTCACAAAAAATAGGAAAAGTTCAATTGTTTTTAAAATGTCGAATTTGAAAATGTCCATGTATTTTAAAAATAAAAAAAGAAAGGAAAAGAGAAAACAAGTAATAAGAAAACGAAAATAAATAAGAGAAAACGAAAAAAAACCTGAAGAAGAATCGTTCCAGAAAAACCATAACGAAAAATAAAAAACTCTTCCCAAATATGAAATAGAGGTTTGCCTAAATTTTTTCTAAAAAAAGGGTTTCTACCCCTAAAATAAGAATCTCAGAAAAAATGAAAATAAAGAAAAGCTTAAGGAAAATGATTACTCTCAGGCAGCTGATAATCACGGTCCGTCCGCCGCCTTTGTTGCCTGCCACACATCCTCAGCGCGAAGTCAAGTGCAGGCACGCAGTCTTGTTGCAAATCTTGGAGGTAAACGACTACTGTGATGCGATGCAACCTTGTTTTTAGAAATAATTTTGCAACAGGTAATCTGTTGCAAAAAAAGTCTGCAAGAAGACGGTTGTTGCAAAAAAAATCTTTAAGAAATCTGCAACAAGACGTCTATTGTAAAAAAAAATTGCAACAAGACGTTTGTCACAAAAAGGTTCTGTGATAAGATGTCTGTTGTAAGAAATTTTTGAAATAAAGCATGTCTTGCAACGGTGAACGTTTACACTATGCCACTTACAAACCTGGCCGAACTTATAGCCAGGCTGTGTCGTGTGGGCCCACGTGATGTGTCCTCCAGCCTAGGCACGACCCAACTAATAAACGGGCTGGCCCATGGCACATTTAGCACGGTTGGGCTGCATATTTTCAGCCTGTTGGGGCTGTTATTTAGGCATATTGGGCTGTATTTTTGAACATATGTGTAAAAAATTCTAATAAAAATAAAAATAAATAAATAAGCGGGTTGTGCCGTGCTGGCCCGCGTGCCCAGCCTCCAGGCCCAAGCATGGCCCATGGCGTGCCGCGTGCCAACCTGGCCCGTGTAGCTCGGGTCGTGCCGTTCCTGCATGCTACCGGGCCAGCCCATTTAGCACGGCCCGTTTGGCCAGCTACATATGCTAAAAAGCCCCATATTTGTCTTTTTTATGTAGCTCACATTATAATGTATTTTGACTTGGAAATTTGCACACATGTACATTATGTATCTAGGTATATGTGTATTTATTTTCAGATTTTTTTGAAACTGAAAAGTTTGAATTTTAAAGTTTTCAAATAAAAGCCTCCATGGAGCTCGGTCTCCATTTGACATTTTCGCTTAATAGGTGAAATCTAACTGCTTGCGGTCCGACCGATCTTTTAAAAAAAGATCAGCCGGCAGCCGCGTAGCACGCCCCAAAGCTTGAACTTACAAATGCAGCACCAGACTTTCCATAGGAGGTAATTTTTCTTCTTCTGAAGTAGTGCTAGGAAACGAAGACATGAACTACATACATTTTACACAGGTCCCAGTTGCAACAAAACAAATGTACAATTCTACACAGAATCCGTGTTCACTAAGGAGAGACAGCAGACCACACACACTTTGCCAACAGCACACCACCATGGCCCATGAAGCCTTTCTTCCTGAGCTAAAAAAGGCACCGGACATCTTATTATCATCATTCATTACTCGTGTAACAACCCCACAGTAGGATCCAAGGAGAATTTGCTGCAAGTGGAACGAACGCCCGGCTCCAAGCTCAAGCCTGCAAAGGTAAACAAGAAAGGACCGTCAAATACTACCGAGTAGATTAGAATTTGGCATATGCGGTAGAAATCATTGGTTTCAAGTTTGGATCCTCGAGGATGGTTGACCAGGTGAACATTGGTGTACATAAATGATATATATGTTGACAGACGTTGAAACTGGCTGAAATAAAGGTGTCATGGCTACTGATCTTGAAACATTGAACACTCTTCTATCCTACATATTCTACCAACGACCTATTGCAATCAAAATATTAAAAGGCCTCACGACGCGTGTTGCATGATGTCTTGTTGGCACTCGATAAACAGAAGAGGGTCCACAGAAGAGTCGGTATATCCAAAACAAATGAGCACTTGTTTCACCAATAGGTATGTATTTAACATAGTACTAATAGACTAGCATTTCTGACAAGAAATTGCAGTGTACCTAACTGCCATTTGACAATAGTCAGGGCTAATCCCCTAAAAGGATACAATTGAACCATGCAGTGTGCGCCATATTCTGTTTCAAGATCAGACATTTTAAGAGAGCGTTAAGCCATGGCATTACTTATAATAACATGGAAGTTTTCTCAAGTTATTGAGATGTGGGTCCCGACAGAAGTTGTAGTCTTATTTAGCCACTTGCACACATGATTTAGCTTATATAGGCCCTCAGAGAATTAGCAAATTAGTTGGTTCCTTCTAGTAAAACTTTTTCTTTTTAATACTGTGGTACACAACCATGACATTAGCAATTTCTGGTAAAAATGTCTAGTCATTTGCAATGCTGGGATCCAACCCAAAAAAGATAACAGGGTATACCAATAATCATTACAAACATGATAATAATACTCCATCTGATGTAGAAGTAGTTAACTAGTTTTTGGGCATGTAAGTAGCCAACATGCCATTTTCATATCTCTAGTGTATATCCATATTTGTACTTGGCAAGAATGCATCCCAAGAGAAGGATATATTCGCAATTTTGCTTCTCTGGCGGTTTTAAATTTCCTAAATATTCTCTACTTAAAGTTCTAAAAATTTAAATCACATCTAAAATATAGGTCAGTAAGGTCACCACACAGGATAAGAAGTATTCAAAGATCTGGCTCGTGTAGGTGCCTTCTGATATGATACGCCCAGTCCTAGCCTACCAGGTAGATAGAGGATGTATGTAAAGGATAAAGGATACCATGGAGATCTAAGATGTAATTCAGTTTAACAAGTTCACACAAGATGAAATTCTTAGTATTGGTGTACCACAAGAAGACCTCTAGAAAGTCCTCACTACAATGTTCCCTCTTCTTTCACCCTTGAGCAGCGCGCAGGATCACAGGTTCACAGGCATATGATATTGCGATACGGGTACATTTTTGCGAGTGGGACTGCCTCTTGCTAGTTTGCACCACCTCCTTGCCACAAAGCCTCACTGACCACATCATGCATCTCGACGTGCCTCCACAGGATTCCCAATCATCTGCCAAGCGACTTCTCCGTTATGAAGTCATGATACATGTTGCACACGCTCTTCATGTTGACCCTCCCTCCCACACACCTTAACCCTTTAGCTCATGCCTCTTGAGACTTGCAGTGTTGCAAAAGATGGGGCGTACCACTTGTAGGTCCAAGGGAAGTTGGTGTAGTGGACGGAAGTGTTGTTTGTTCAAACATGCATGGAAGATTTGATTTTATTCTATGACCATTTTTTGTGTGAATTAAGTGCATAGTGTCAATACTCAAGAATTACTCCCTCCGTCCGAAAAAGCTTGTCCCAAGCTTGTCTCTCAAATGGATGTATCTAGTACTAACTTGGTGCTAGATACATTCATTTGAGGGACAAGCTTTTTCGGACGGAGGGAGTAGGTCATAAAGCGTCACCCTGCACAGGACACAGTTACTGGACTACAACCGATATTAGACACAAGACTGGGACATACATCACAATTTGCCACAGATAAGGAAAGAAATGCATCCAACGCATGCTGCCAGACGGTCACTAATGATGCCGTTGATGGTCACCAGCAGTGGATATTGTTGACTCGCTGCCTAATAGGGTCTCCAGCGGACAATACTGAGTTGGGCCACGAGAGACGCGCAAGATTAGAGATTCACAATGCAGGTTTTATGGCTGCAGTGCTATCTCAGATCAATGGTGGCGGTTTCAAGAGTAGATATGGTAGAGAGCAGAAACAGGATCAGGACGAAGAAAAGAATGGGAGAGAAGGGAAATACTCCCTCCGTCCCAAAATAAGTGTCTCACTATAGTACAAAGTTGTACTAAGCTTAAGACACTTATTTTGGGACGGAGGGAGTAAAATACAGCGGATCATTTTTCTTCTGTTCTCCAGAGGGAAATCAGATAGTCCAACCTTTTCAACAAAAACAAAAAAAATAGATAGTCCATTAACAGACTACTATAGAATGGCACGTTTAAGAGGATTGCAAACTGTTGGTGCTATTAAGGCAATCCAGTGTCTTTTAGTGGTACATATCAAAACCAGGGTACTTCTGGTGCTGCATAATAAGGACAAATAAGGTTTTTCTTTTTTATAAACGGGATTAAGTAAAGAAAGAGGTTCCCTCTTCCCTCTGTTACCATTACTTAACAAATGAACCCTTTCAAAATTGCTGCTGCCAAGGGCAACTATAGTCCTGAACACCAACAAAGAAAGGTGTTCCCTCTCCTTTAATTTTGACAACAGGCACCACATTTTAGTAAGACATGACTCCGGGTTAGGAACTTACGATGCAGGTCGGGTGTTACGTTGTGGCACGAAGTGATGTGAGCTAAGTTGACATGCTGCTAGATTAGTTGTTGGGTGTGGTAGCAGTAGGTGAAGTATCATATGGAAAGAACATAAACTGTTCATACACGCTAAAAATCCTTGATATATTTTAATCACCTGGTGATCACTGATTAGAGGAGGTTGACACCAGCTTCACTCAATCATCAAAACAAAACAATAAGACATGCCCCCACACCACCAAATTGTATGTGCCACCACGACTAAATGTTCTCACCCCAATCACAACCGTCCTAAAAATTCCAGACCAAAACTAAGAAATGCTAGGAATGAAACATCTACTGGATTCTAGCGCGCAATCTATGCCAGAGTAAATTGGCTATCCAGGGTTCAAAGTGCACATGTCATGATATCAAGCAGCACCAAACAACAAGTATACTGATCCGATTCCAAAGTCTGTACCAGCCATGTAATTCATGGCGAAACAACACGAGGCGCCTAATTCAAACAGCGGAGCGCTAAAAAGTGACTGAATCCCGACCCCATACCTCTGCAACGGGGAGCAGGCCGAGCTCCTGGATGACCCCGGCGACGCCGCGGAGCTGCGCGCCGGCGCTGGCGCCGCAGGCGGGCACCCGGTCGAAGAGCGAGGCGGAGAGCTCCTCGGAGACGAAGCCGACCTGGAACTCGAGTGTGCCCTCCTCGGGGTGCGCCACGATGCCGGAGACGGAGACCCAGAGGAAGAGCTTCTTGGCCTGGATGCCGGCGAGGCCGGTGATCCGCCCCTTGGAGAGGCAGCCGCGGAGGGCCTTCTCGTAGTAGACGAGGTGGTCGCCGAAGCGGACGTAGCAGGTGCCCGCGAGGTGGATCTCGAAGTCGCCCGTGGCCTCGTCGAAGGTGTAGGAGCTGACCGAGTCCGGGATGAGGCCCTTCGGGAGTCCGTACTTGGGGAGCAGGTCGTTCGCCGCGCCGTTCTCCGGGGCCGCGGACGCGGCGGCGACGGCGACGGCGGCGGCGAGGAGGAGGAGGAGGAGGAGGAGGGCTTGGGGAGTCATGGTCGTCGCTGGGGTTTGGGATGGATTCTCTCTCTGCTTTGCGCGTGGGGAGTCCGGTGGGGGCGCCGAGTTCTCTGGCAGGACGTTATCTAGGGTCAGCTCCCGGCTAGCAGCCTAGCGCTCTGTATTTATTTTTTCTCCAACGCTAGGCGCATGTGTATTTTGAAAACATTATTTGTCACTATATCTTTGACCCGATCTATTATAACAGCTTTATCACAAGTACTACATGCCACATCAAATATGATTAAAACTACATCGAGATTTTTGAACCACCGAACAACCACTGCTGTTGTCAGAACGATTTGTCGACACGCTGCTGTCGCCGCTTTTCTATCAGGACGATTGGAAAATTTTGAGGAGCCAGAAACATTTCGTAATGTGAGTCCACTCCCAAATTTATTTTAAGAAACAATTGGTTTTGTCGAGGCACCCGGATGATGTGGCTCACTGCTAATATATGGCATTGCCAAGATTCTCCTTCTTGAATAACATTGGGGAAAAAAGCCACACCCTATGTAATATATGTGTCCTCTAAGGATGATTGTTGTATGTTTGTCCCTCTTGTAAGCCCTTGCTAATTGTATTAGTCTAGACCATGCACGAAAACGACTATATAATTTGTTCCGATGTTCATCCAAAATCTCGAGCAAGTGAGGTCTCTCCAGGGTGCAGATCAACCAGTGTCATAGTGGGTGCCTTTGGAGACATTCAATGGCGGAGCCAGGAAAAATTAGGAGCTGGGGTGGACTGCAAGCTAACTAAAAGTACTAACCGCAACCAAATATTTTGATACATACTAGCAAAAGGGCCCGTGCGTTACAACGGAAGAAAAAAAATATCATAATCTCCAATGGTCATGATACATTTTGCTACATCACCGAGATACACTATCACTCATAATTTCAAGAAATCATGAACATTTTTTAAACTCATAAATATATTTGAAGTTGCGAACATTTTTTCATGAACGCTTTTACAAATTTTCAAACATTTCCAAAAATCAAGAACATTTCTTTAATTCATTAAAATTTTAGAATTTTTACAAACTTTTTTATAAAATTGTGAATATTTTAAAAAAAAAATCTTGAATCGGTGAACATTTCTAGAATTGACGAAATTGGTGAAACAAATTTTGAATTCATGAATATTTATTTTATCAACTAATAGTTTTTGAATCAACGAACATTTTATGAATGAATAACCTATTTTGTAAGTCACGAACTTTTTTGTATTTTTAGGATATTTTTTCATTCATGAACATTTTTTGGATTGACAAAATTTTGTTCAATTTCATTAACATTTTTAATACACAACTTTTAAAAAATCATGAATATTTTTTCATTTTTCGAACATTTTTTTGGATAATTTCGAACATTTTTTGAATAAGGACATATTTATTTATAAAATTGCGAACATTTTTTGAAACCACAAACGTTTTACTAGTTGTTTAAACATTTATTTCACAATGATCATTTTTTTAATTTTTTAACTTTTTTGAAGTCCCAAATATTTAAGGAAAAAAAGAAGAATAAAAAATAATAATGAAATTTAGAAAATAGGTTGCCAGACATGGGCCGGTCCAAATGGGAGCACCGCGTCTTCTCCCAGCAAGCAGAGCGCAGTATAGGAGGTCCCTATTGCATGGGCCAGCCCAGGCGGGGGATTCCCCTGTGCGAAACGTTTTTTATTACTTCTCCACCACATTGGTGGATAATATTTTGCAACTTTGGGAACAATTTTCCCGACGTACAGCAAGATGCAATAGTCCCTTTATTATTAGGTATAGAATATATTATGCAACTATAAACACTAAACTAGTTATCGCCAAAAACAATATATGCACTAAAATAAAGAATTTTTAATTTGCAATAGTTTCAACTGATATTGTATTGACAATGCACATAATTTTAATAATAATAACTAAAACCAAATACAATAACTCATAGCCTTTGTAAAATCCCTTTTCGAGTTTTCATTGCTTGAAATCATCGAGTGATATAAAGATTCCAAGTTCATTGTAGCTTATGATCAAGTGACTGAACCAGCCCTCATTGATCTTTCTGCACAATTAGACTTGATATTTTTCGTTTTGGAGAAAGCTCTCTAAACGGATGTTGTTAACAACAATAATAACAAAGCTAGGCACTAACAATGGTCAGGCCAGAGGAGTCAATAAGAAGCAATACATGAGCAAAGTGAAGAGTGACTTTTCTTCAATTAACCTGCTCAGTTCGATCAACAATGGAATCTCCAATTTTCTATATCACTTTACAAAATCGATATTGAAAGAATCCCCAAAAAATGAAGAGTGAAATATGATGCCACAAATTTGTGTGTACGCGTGTTGGGACTAAGCATGACCATTGACCTTGAAATCAAGGCATCAATCCCGGAATTCGTCGCCTAACAAGTGGGCACAAATGGTTGAGAGGAGGCGTTGTCGATTGCCGCCTTTTCCGCTAGGAGGAACTGCGCCCGAGCTCAATGAATCACCGACGCTTTCCACAGAGTGACTCGAACTGTCGCAATCTATCGAGAGATAGGAGAGAGACGACGAGCAAGAGAGGAGGGGACATGGTTTGGCCGGCGACTTGCCCTACAATCTGAGCCAGACCTTGCGTATTGCGTTTATTTGAAGAGTTGTGCAGCCATGGGCACAATAGCACCAAGTGAGGCCCATGAAATATTTGCCCGGGCAGATCACGGTTAATGGAGCTGATAATTACATGAGTCGTAGCTTATATTATATGCCTGTTCGCCAGTGAGCCCGGGCAGCTGCCCCAGGTCACCGGGTACTGGCTCCGCCACTGGATATACTAGAAAGGTTGGGTGCGCTTTGCTGCAGCGTTGGTGTTGTTGGATTTCTTAAAAAAATTACTCGCTTTGTTTCAAAATATAAGTGTATTGTTTTTTTAAAAGTCAAACCATTTAAGTTTCACCAAATTTGTAGAGAAATATATCAAAATCCATAGTATCAAATCGGTATGATTAGATTCATCATGAGATGAATTTCCACACTTTTTTGTTTAATATTGTAGATGTTAATATTTTTTGCTTTGAACTTGGTCAAAGTTAAAGAAATTTGACTTTCAAAAAACTAATACCCTTTATATTGTGGAACTAATGAAATATTTCTTCTGGCGGGTGGGAGATTATGGAGTGTGTTTTATTTTTATTTAAAATGTGGTGATTTTATAGGCCTTTGTGGTGTGGTTCTATGTCATCTGCTAACCAACGTATATTTATGTGGGGAAATTTTTGTGTCGATGACTGCATATACTATATTTGTGATACAGTATCACATGGTGACGCTTCTTTCTTCTAGGTGGTGGGAGGGTGCATGGGAGTGATACCATTTTATAGGCCGATTGCTGCTGATTGATTTAAAAAAGCGTTGGCCTGGTCAAAATCGTAAACCAAATCCAAAATTGAATACCTTAATTGAATGAAAGAGCTTCAAAATGAAAACATAGTGAAGTAAAATAATTGAAAGAGTTATGAAATTGTTGACCTGGTCAAAATCATGCTGACTCAATTCTAAATTGAAGATTTCAATTAATTGCGAGGCCTTAAAAATTACGAAGTATAGTGTGTAGTATATAAGAATTGAATGGGATAGTTTTGAGAAATTGTTGACCTGGTCAAAGTTGGGTGACCCAATCCCAATTGGAGACCTTAATTGAATGTGGGCTATTTAAAATTAGGGAGCTTAGTGTTATAGAGATATTTTGATCAATTTAATTCATATGCAACACATGACGATAGTGCTATGAAGATTAATGTCCTACTTCAAACACATACTAAGCATTTTTTAAATGAGTATTGTTTTCAAACTGAACGCATTCTAAGCAAAGAACATGCACATCCATGAACTAGTAAAAGTGGGGTGAGCGATAGATCATACCCCATGGTCGGAAAAGTGAGGGTTGCAGTGACGCGTGCATTCTTCACGGCATCGCTAATGTCAACCATGACGTGATCAGTGAAGTAGTAAAAATCATGGATGTAGACAGACGGAAGCACACAACCTCATTGAATGTATAACCCTTCTTTCCGAATGCCTGCTCTCCGAGATGGAGTAGTCGTAAGCATCAACAACAAGAGGAACGACAGTTGGAAGCTTAGTTAGCTCGACTCGACTCATTCACGAGACATGTCACGCCCGGAGGCGTGGCTAGGCGGGAGACGGAGGAGGAGTAGGTACGTGCCACTTCTCTTCTCATGCTCCAATGAGATGTGAATTAGAATTCCTTATATGTTGGTCCGAACTCTCCTTCACTCCTAGGGTGGGACAATTAAACTCCCCGTCGTAACACCGCAAAATGGGCCTCCGAGATGCTATTTCACAGACACCACAAAAGGAGTCTTGAAGATTTTTCAGAAAATAATTGAGTCATGGGGCCAAAGCCCATCAATAATTCAACCGGTTCATTGTGCTGGGTCTTCTCATCGCCGGTCGACACATTGGTGCAGCCCCGAGGCGTGAGAATTTCATCTTGGAAACCGGCTTAGGAGGGTGGTCAATTAGTTTGGTCACTCAGGTCTCCGTCTTGTGCATCCTGATAACCCACAAGTATAGGGGATCGCAACCGTTTTCGAGGGTAGAGTATTTAACCCAAATTTATTGATTCGACACAAGGGGAGCCAAAGAATATTCTCAAGTATTAGCAGCTGAGTTGTCAATTCAACCACACCTGGAAACTTAGTATCTGCAGCAAAGTGTTTAGTAGCAAAGTAATATGATAGTGGTGGTAGCGGTAACAAAAGAGTAAAGAAAGCAAAGTAATATTTTTGGTATTTTGTAGTGATTGTAACAGTAGCAACGGGAAAGTAAATAAGCATAAACCAGTATATGGAAAACTCGTAGGCACCGGATCAGTGATGGATAATTATGCCGGATGCGGTTCATCATGTAACAGTCATAACATAGGGTGACACAGAACTAACTCAAATTCATCAATGTAATGTAGGCATGTATTCCGAATATAGTCATACATGCTTATGGAAAAGAACTTGCATGCCATCTTTTGTCCTACCCTCCCGTGGCAGCGGGGTCCTAATGGAAACTAAGGGATATTAAGGCCTCCTTTTAATAGAGAACCGGAACAAAGCATTAGCACATAGTGAATACATGAACTCCTCAAACTATGGTCATCACCGGGAGTGGTCCCGATTATTGTCACTTCGGGGTTGCCGGATCATAACACATAGTAGGTGACTATAGACTTGCAAGATAGGATCAAGAACTCACATATATTCATGAAAACATAATAGGTTCAGATCTGAAATCATGGCACTCGGGCCCTAGTGACAAGCATGAAGCATAGCAAACTCATAGCAACATCAATCTCAGAACATAGTGGATACTAGGGATCAAACCCTAACAAAACTAACTCGATTACATGATAAATCTCATCCAACCCATCACCGTCCAGCAAGCCTACGATGGAGCTACTCACGCACGGCGGTGATCATCATGAAATTGGTGATGGAGGATGGTTGATGATGACGACGGCGATGAATCCCCCTCTCCGGAGCCCCGAACGGACTCCAGATCAGCCCTCCCGAGAGGTTTTAGGGCTTGGCGGCGGCTCCGTATCGTAAAACGATGATTTCTTCTCCCCTATTTTTTTCTCCCCGAAAGCCAATATATAGAGTTGGAGTTGGCGTCGGAAGGTGTCCAGGGGGCCCACGAGGTAGGGGGGCACGCCCTAGGGGGGGTGCCCCCACCCTCGTGGACAGGGTGTGGGCCCCCTGGCCTTCATCTTTGGCGAGTATTTTTTATTTTTTTATTGTAAGGTATTCCGTGGAGTTTCAGGTCATTTCGAGAACTTTTGTTTTCTGCACATAAAACAACATCATGGCAATTCTGCTAAAAACAGTGTCAGTCCGGGTTAGTTCCATTCAAATCATACAAGTTAGAGTCCAAAACAAGGGCAAAAGTGTTTGGAAAAGTAGATACGATGGAGACGTATCAACTCCCCCAAGCTTAAACCCTTGCTTGTCCTCAAGCAATTCAGTTGACAAACTGAAAGAAATAAAGAAAAACTTTTACAAACTCTGTTTGCTCTTGTTGTTGTAAATATGTCAAGCCAGCATTCAAGTTTTCAGCAAAGATTATAACTAGCCACATTTGCAATAATTCTCAGGTCTCATAATTACTCATATCAATAGCATAATCAACTAGCGAGCCATAATAATAAATCTCGGATGACAACACTTTCACAAAACAATCATAATATGATATAACAAGATGGTATCTCGCTAGCCCTTTCTGAGACCGCAAAACATAAATGCAGAGCACCTTTAAAGATCAAGGACTGACTAGACATTGTAATTCATGGTAAAAGAGATCCAATCATAGTCACACCCAATATAGATTAATAGTGATGAATGCAAATGACAGCTGCACTCTCCAGCTAGTGCTTTTTAATAAGAGGGTGATGACTCAACATAAAACTAAATAGATAGGCCCTTCGCAGAGGGAAGCAGGGATTTGTAGAGGTGCCAGAGCTCGGTTTTGAAATAGAGATAAATTATATTTTGAGCGGTATACTTTCATTGTCAACATAACAACTAAGAGATGGCGATATCTTCCATGCTACACACATTATAGGCGGTTCCCAAACCGAATGGTAAAGTTTATACTCCCCCTCCACCAATAAGCATCAATCCATGGCTTGCTCGAAACAACGAGTGCCTCCAACATATATCAGGTCCCAGGGGGAGTTTTGTTTGCAATTAATTTTGATTTAGTTTGCATAAAGCATGGGATTGGGCATCCCGGTGACCAGCCATTTTCTCGTGAGTGAGGAGCGGAGTTCACTCCTCTTGAGAATAACCCGCCTAACATGGAAGATAAGGGCAGCCTTGGTTGATACATGAGCTATTCGAGCATACAAAACAAAATGTTTATTTGAAGGTTTGGAGTTTGGCACATACAAATTTACTTGGAACGGCAGGTAGATACCGCATATAGGAAGGTATGATGGACTCATCTGGAATAACTTTGGGGTTTAAGGGATTGGATGCACAAGCAGTATTCCCGCTTAGTACAGGTGAAGGCTAGCAAAAGACTGGGAAGCGACCAACTAGAGAGCGACAACAGCCATGTACATGCATTAAAATTAATAAACATTGGATGCAAGCATGAGCAGGATATAATCCACCATGAACATAAATATCGTGAAGGCTATGTTGATTTGTTTCAACTACATGCGTGAACATGTGCCAAGTCAAGTCACTTAAATCATTCAAAGGAGGATACCACCCCATCATACCACATCATAACCATCTCAATAGCATGTTGGCATGCAAGGTAAACCATTATAACTCATAGCTAATCAAGCATGGCACAAGTAACTATGATCTCTAATTGTCATTGCAAACATGTTTATTCATAACAAGCTGAATTAAGAATGATGAACTCATCATATTTACAAAAACAAAAGAGGTCGAGTTCATACAAGTTTTTCTCATCTCAGTCAGTCCATCATATATCATCATAATTGCCTTTCACTTGCACGACCAAACGATACGAATAATAATAAGAGTGCACGTGCATTGGACTAAGCTGGAATCTACGAGCATTCAATAAACAGGAGAAGACAAGGCAATATGGGCTCTGGGTTAATTCAACAATAATGCATATAAGAGCCACTTCAACAATTTAATCATGGTCTTCTCCTACTGACCCCCAAAGAAAAGAAAAGAAATAAAACTATTTACACGGGAAAGCTCCCAACAAGCAAAAGAAGAACGGGAAATATTTTTGGGTTTTTCTTTTTAATTACTACTACTACAGCAGAAAAGTAAACTACTACTATTTTTTTGGTTTTTCTTAAGGTTTAACAAGCACACGAGAAGAAAGTAGGAAAAAGAAAATAAACTAGCATGGATATTACGGTGAAAGAGTATGAGCACCGACATCTAGCAATGAGTGTGTGTGAACATAAATGTAATGTCGGTGAGAAATACGTACTCCCCAAGCTTAGGCTTTTGGCCTAAGTTGGTTTATTGCCAGGGATAGCCTAGTGGATACCCGTAGGTGTAGCTGGGGTCATACTGTGATGCAGCGACTATCGCCTCCTGAGCTACAGCGTGGCGCCAGGCTGCCTCCGCCCTCCTCTCGTACTCATCTGCCTCCTCTCTGGTAATAGTATATCTCCCATTTGCCTGGTAATCAAAGAAGGCAGGAGCAGGGAGAGTAATACGGACAACATGCCATTTGTTAAAAATTAAACGATATAAGAGAGGTGATTCAGGCCTCTCGACAAACTGATGCGAAGCCATAGAGTTATAATCTAAATATGTAGGAGGCAACTCCGCATCTCCCTCACGAATGTCTATCTCAAGAAAATTAGCTAAGCGGGTTGCATAAATTCCTCCAAAGATATCTCCATTATATCTATTATGATGCAACCTACGAGCTACAATGGCTCCCATATGATAAGATTGGTCTCCTAACACAGCACTCCTGAGAATGCTAAGGTCAGGGACACACATGTGACATGCTTCATCCTTAGCATTTATGCATCTACCGATGAAGAGAGCAAAATAATGTATAGCAGGAAAGTGAATGCTCCCTATTGTAGCTTGTGTTATATCTCTAGATTCCCCTACAGTTATACTAGCAAGAAAGTTTCTAAATTCAGATTTAGGGGGATCCCTAACACTACCCCATGATGGAAGTTTGCAAGCAAAAGTGAAATCCTCTAAGTCCATGGTATAAGATTTGTCATAAAGATCAAACATGACTGAAGGAGAATTACGGGAAGATGAATACTCAAACCTCCTCACAAATGAACTTGTGAGATCATGATATTGGGGGCATTTGTCTGCCTCAAAATCCTCAAGACCAGCATTACGCAAATATGCGTTAAATTCTTCTTTAATTCCTGCACGATCCATAAAGTTTTCCGATGGCCATTCGCAAGGCCGCACTGGAGCGTCTCTTGGTGGTTCCTCGTCAGCATCACGCATAGCAAGCCTGGGTCCTTGCTTCTTTGAAGAACCACCTTGGAACATCTTCCTAAACATATTGCTTTTCTCTGAAAAATTTCTGAAATTTTTAGTAACTTCAAACAAAAGTGAACCAACTTGAATAAAAATGATAGCAACTACTCCTACAAGTGTCTAGAGCCTATATCAAGCATTAGAACTACTTGGAACCATATAAATTTGACATGCAAGCTCAAGAACATGGTCACCTTTGCGGCACAAATTTGCAATGAATAAAGCACTAGAACAAAAACTAATTGGACCAATGGAGGAGTCACATACCAAGGAACAATCTCCCCAAGCAGTTTTGCGAGAGGTGCTTTGAGCAAGGAGATCGAAAATCACAGCAAAGAGGGCTGGAACTCGTGCTTGAGTTGGTTTTTCGTGTTTGTGGGAGGAAGAGGAAGAAGATGGATGCAGGAATAAGTGGAGGAGGGCCACCGTGGGCCCACGAGGCAGGGGGGCGCGCCATCCACCCTCGTGGCCAGGTGGCAGCTCCCCCCGCGGTAATTTTTGCACAGTAAATCCTCAAATATTCCCGAAAAAATCATATTAAATTGGCATGTCGTTCTGAGGAATTTTATTTTCGGGACATTTTTGTTGGAAATATGCCCTAGAGGCAACAATAAAAGGATTATTATTATATTTCCTTGTTCATGATAATTGTCTTTTATTCATGCTATAATTGTGTTATCCGGAAATCGTAATACATGTGTGAATACATAGACACCAACATGTCCCTAGTAAGCCTCTAGTTGACTAGCTCGTTGATCAACAGATAGTCATGGTTTCCTGACTATGGACATTGGATGTCATTGATAACAAGATCACATCATTAGGAGAATGATGTGATGGACAAGACCCAATCCTAAGCATAGCACAAGATCGTATAGTTCGTTTGCTAGAGCTTTTCCAATGTCAAGTATCTTTTCCTTAGACCATGAGATCGTGTAACTCCCGGATACCGTAGGAGTGCTTTGGGTGTACCAAACGTCACAACGTAACTAGGTGACTATAAAGGTATACTACGGGTATCTCCGAAAGTGTCTGTTGGGTTGACACGGATCGAGACTGCTATTTGTCACTCCGTATGACGGAGAGGTATCTCTGGGCCCACTCGGTAATGCATCATCATAATGAGCTCAAAGTGACCAAGTGTTTGGTCACGGGATCATGCATTACGGTACGAGTAAAGTGACTTGCCGGTAACGAGATTGAACGAGGTATTGGGATACCGGCGATCGAATCTCGGGCAAGTAAAATACCGATTGACAAAGGGAATTGTATATGGGGTTGCTTGAATCCTCGACATCGTGGTTCATCCGATGAGATCATCGAAGATCATGTGGGAGCTAACATGGGTATCCAGATCCCGCTGTTGGTTATTGGCCGGAGAGCCGTCTCGGTCATGTCTACGTGTCTCCCGAACCCGTAGGGTCTACACACTTAAGGTTCGGTGACGCTAGGGTTGTAGAGATATGAGTATGCAGTAACCTGAAAGTTGTTCGGAGTCCCGGATGAGATCTCGGACGTCACGAGGAGTTCCGGAATGGTCCGGAGGTAAAGAATTATATATGGGAAGTCGAGTTTCGGCCATCGGGAAAGTTTCGGGGGTCGCCGGTATTTGTACCGGGACCACCGGAAGGGTCCCGGGGGTCCACCGGGTGGGGCCACCTATCCCGGAGGGCCCCATGGGCTGAAGTGGGAGGGAACCAGCCCCTAGTGGGCTGGTGCGCCCCCCCTTGGGCCCCCCTGCGCCTAGGGTTGGGAACCCTAGGGGAGGGGGCGCCTCCACTTTCCTTGGGGGGCACTCCACCCCCTTGGCCGCTGCTCCCCCTAGGAGATCCCATCTCCTAGGGTCGGCACCCCTGGGGATCCTATATATAGAGGGGGGAGGGAGGGCAGCCGGCCCATGCCCCTGGCGCCTCCCTCTCCCACTCCAACACCTCCTCCTCCTCCGTAGAGCTTGGCGAAGCCCTGCCGGAGTACTGCCTCTCCACCACCACCATGCTGTCGTGCTGCTGCTGGAGCCATCTTCATCAACCTCTCCTTTCCCCTTGCTGGATCAAGAATGAGGAGACGTCACGCTGACCGTACGTGTGTTGAACGCGGAGGTGCTGTCCGTTCGGCGCTAGGATCTCCGGTGATTTGGATCACGACGAGTACGACTCCCTCAACCCCATTCTCTTGAACGCTTCCGCTCGCGATCTACAAAGGTATGTAGATGCACTCCGATCACTCATTGCTAGATGAACTCATAGATAGATCTTGGTGAAACCATAGAAAAAAATTTATTTTCTGCAACGTTCCCCAACAGTGGCATCATGAGCTAGGTCTATGCGTAGTTCTCTTTGCACGAGTAGAACACAATTTGTTGTGGGCATAGATGTTGTCAACTTTCTTGCTGCTACTAGTCTTATTTTGCTTCAGCGGTATTGTGGGATGAAGCGGCCCGGACCGACCTTACACGTACACTTACGTGAGACAGGTTCCACCGACTGACATGCACTAGTTGCATAAGGTGGCTAGCGGGTGTCTGTCTCTCCCACTTTAGTTGGAGCGGATTCGACAAAAAAGGTCCTTATGAAGGGTAAATAGAAGTTGACAAATCACGTTGTGGCTTTTACGTAGGTAAGAAAACCTTCTTGCTAGAACCCTATTGCAGCCACGTAAAACTTGCAACAACAATTAGAGGATGTCTAACTTGTTTTTGCAGCAAGTGTTTTTGTGATGTGATATGGCCAAAGTTGTGATGAATGATGAATGATATATATGTGATGTATGAGATCATGTTCTTGTAATAGGAATCACGACTTGCATGTCGATGAGTATGACAACCGGCAGGAGCCATAGGAGTTGTCTTAATTTATTTATGACCTGCGTGTCAACATAAACGTCATGTAATTACTTTACTTTATTGCTAACCGTTAGCTGTAGTAGTAGAAGTAATAGTTGGCGAGACAACTTCATGAAGACACGATGATGGAGATCATGATGATGGAGATCATGGTGTCATGCTGGTGACAAGATGATCATGGAGCCCCAAGATGGAGATCAAAGGAGCTATATGATATTGGCCATATCATGTCACTATTATTTGATTGCATGTGATGTTTATCATGTTTTTGCATCTTGTTTACTTAGAATGACGGTAGTAAATAAGATGATCCCTCATAATAATTTCAAGAAAGTGTTCCCCCTAACTGTGCGCCGTTGCGACAATTCGTTGTTTCGAAGCACCACGTGATGATCGGGTGTGATAGATTCCAACGTTCACATACAACGGGTGTAAGACAGATTTACACATGCAAACACTTAGGTTAACTTGACGAGCCTGGCATGTACAGACATGGCCTCGGAACACAAGAGACCGAAAGGTCGAACATGAGTCGTATGAAAGATACGATCAACATGGAGATGTTCACCGATGATGACTAGTCCGTCTCACGTGATGATCGGACACGGTCTAGTCAAGTCGGATCATGTATCACTTAGATGACGAGAGGGATGTCTAATCTGAGTGGGAGTTCATTATATAATTTGATTAGATGAACTTAATTATCATGAACTTAGTCTAAATAAACTTTGCAATATGTCTTGTAGATCAAATGGCCCACGCTAATGTCAACCTCAACTTCAACGCGTTCCTAGAGAAAACCAAGCTGAAAGATGATGGTAGCAACTATACAGACTGGGTCCGGAACCTGAGGATCATCCTCATAGCTGCCAGGAAACAATATGTCCTAGAAGCACCGCTAGGTGAAGCACCCATCCCAGAGAACCAAGACATTATGAATGCTTGGCAGCAGCATGTTGATGATTACTCACTTGTTCAGTGCGGCGTGCTTTACAACTTAGAACCGGGGCTCCAAAAGCGTTTTGAGCAACACGAAGCATATGAGATGTTTGAAGAGCTGAAAATGGTTTTCCAAGCTCATGCCTGGGTCGAGAGATATGAAGTCTCCGACAAGTTCTACAGTTGTAAAATGGAGGAAAATAGTTCTGTCAGTGAGCACATACTCAAAATGTCTGGGTTGCACAACCGCTTGTCCCATCTGGACATTAACCTCCCAGACGAGGCGGTCATTGACAGAATCCTTCAGTCGCTCCCACCTAGCTACAAGAGCTTTGTGATGAACTACAATATGCATGGGATGGAAAAGACCATTCCTGAAGTATTTTAAATGCTGAAATCAGTGGAGGTAGAAATCAAAAAGGAACATCAAGTGTTGATGGTCAATAAAACCACCAAGTTCAAGAAAGTCAAGGGTAAGAAGAACTTCAAGAAGGACGGCAAGGATGTTGCCACGCCCGGTAAGCCAGTTGCCGGGAAGAAGTCAAAGAATGGACCCAAGCCTGAGACTGAGTGCTTTTATTGCAAAGGGAAGGGTCACTGGAAGCGGAACTGCCCCAAATACTTAGCGGACAAGAAGGCCGGCAACACTAAAGGTATATGTGATATACATGTAATTGATGTGTACCTTACCAGTACTCGTAGTAGCTCCTGGGTATTTGATACCGGTGCCGTTGCTCATATTTGTAACTCAAAGCAGGAGCTGCGGAATAAGCGGAGACTGGCGAAGGACGAGGTGACGATGCGCGTCGGGAATGGTTCCAAGGTCGATGTGATCGCCGTCGACACGCTACCTATAAATTTACCTACGGGATTAGTTTTAAACCTCAATAATTGTTATTTAGTGCCAAGCTTGAGCAGGAACATTGTATCCGGATCTCGTTTAATACAAGATGGCTACTCATTTAAATCCGAGAATAATGGTTGTTCTATTTATATGAGAGATATGTTTTATGGTCATGCTCCGATGGTCAATGGTTTATTCTTAATGAATCTCGAACGTGATGTTACACATATTTATAGTGTGAATACCAAAAGATGTAAAGTTGATAACGATAGTCCCACATACTTGTGGCACTGCCGCCTTGGTCACATTGGTTTCAAGCGCATGAAGAAGCTCCATGATGATGTACTTTTAGAGTCTCTCAATTATGAATCATTTGACACATGCGAACCATGCCTCATGGGCAAAATGACCAAGACTCCGTTCTCCGGAACAATGGAGCGAGCAACCAACTTATTGGAAATCATACATACTGATGTGTGCGGTCCAATGAGCGTTGAGGCTCGCGGAGGATATCGTTATGTTCTCACTCTCACTGATGACTTGAGTAGATATGGGTATGTCTACTTGATGAAACACAAGTCTGAGACCTTTGAAAAGTTCAAGGAATTTTAGAATGAGGTAGAGAATCAACGTGACCGAAAAATAAAGTTCTTACGATCAGATCGTGGAGGAGAATATTTAAGTCACGAATTTGGCACACACTTAAGGAAATGTGGAATCGTTTCACAACTCACACCGCCTGGAACACCTCAACGTAACGGTGTGTCCGAACGTCGTAATCGCACTCTATTGGATATGGTGCGATCTATGATGTCTCTTACTGATTTACCGCTATCATTTTGGGGATACGCTCTAGAGACAGCTACATTCACTTTAAATAGGGCACCGTCTAAATCCGTTGAGACGACACCGTATGAATTATGGTTTGGGAAGAAACCTAAGCTGTCGTTTCTAAAAGTTTGGGGATGCGATGCTTATGTCAAGAAACTTCAACCTGAAAAGCTCGAACCCAAGTCGGAAAAATGCGTCTTCATAGGATACCCTAAGGAAACCATTGGGTATACCTTCTACCTTAGATCCGAAGGCAAGATCTTTGTTGCCAAGAACGGATCCTTTCTAGAAAAAGAGTTTCTCTCGTAAGGAGTAAGTGGGAGGAAAGTAGAACTCGATGAAGTACTACCTCTTGAACCGGAAAGTAGTGCAGCTCAGGAAAATGTTCCTGTGGTGCCTACATCCACTAAAGAGGAAATTAATGATGATGATCAAGGTACTTCGAATCAAGTTGCTACCGAACTTCGAAGGTCCACAAGGACACGTTCCACACCAGAGTGGTATGGCAACCCTGTCCTGGAAATCATGTTGTTAGACAACGGTGAACCTTCGAACTATGAAGAAGCGATAGCGGGCCCAGATTCCAACAAATGGCTTGAAGCCATGCAATCCGAGATAGGATCCATGTATGAAAACAAAGTATGGACTTTGACAGACTTGCCCGTTGATCGGCGAGCGATAGAAAACAAATGGATCTTTAAGAAGAAGACGGACGCGGATGGTAATGTTACCATCTATAAATCTCGACTTGTTGCTAAGGGTTATAGGCAAGTTCAAGGGGTTGACTACGATGAGACTTTCTCTCCCGTAGCGAAGCTGAAGTCCGTCTGAATTATGTTAGCAATTGCCGCATAGTATGATTATGAGATATGGCAAATGGACGTCAAAATGACATTCCTTAACGGTTATCTTAAGGAAGAACTGTATATGATGCAGCCGGAAGGTTTTGTCGACCCTAAGAATGCTAACAAGGTATGCAAGCTCCAGCGATCCATTTATGGGCTGGTGCAAGCATCTCGGAGTTGGAACATTCGCTTTGATGAGATGATCAAAGCGTTTGGTTTATGCAGACTTATGGAGAAGCCTGCGTTTACAAGAAAGTGAGTGGGAGCTCTGTAGCATTTCTCATATTATATGTAGATGACATACTTTTGATGGGAAATGATATAGAACTTTTGGACAACATTAAGGCCTACTTGAATAAGAGTTTTTCAATGAAGGACCTTGGAGAAGCTGCTTATATATTAGGCATCAAGATCTATAGAGATAGATCAAGACGCCTCATAGGTCTTTCACAAAGCACATACCTTGATAAGATATTGAAGAAGTTCAATATGGATCAGTCTAAGAAGGGGTTCTTGCCTGTGTTGCAAGGTGTGAAATTGAGCTCAGCTCAATGTCCGACCACGACAGAAGATATAGAAGAGATGAGTGTCATACCCTATGCCTCAGCCATAGGGTCTATTATGTATGCCATGTTGTGTACCAGACCTGATGTAAACCTTGCCATAAGTTTGGTAGGAAGGTACCAAAGTAATCCCGGCAAGGAACATTGGACAACGGTCAAGAATATCCTGAAGTACCTGAAAAGGACTAAGGACATGTTTCTCGTTTATGGAGGTGACGAAGAGCTCGTCGTAAAGGGTTACGTCAACGCTAGCTTCGACACAGATCTGGATGACTCTAAGTCACAAATCGGATACATGTATATGTTGAATGGTGGAGCAGTAAGCTGGTGCAACTGCAAGCAGAGCGTCGTGGCAGGATCTACATGTGAAGCGGAGTACATGGCAGCCTCGGAGGCAGCGCATGAAGCAATTTGGGTGAAGGAGTTCATCACCGACCTAGGAGTCATACCCAATGCGTCGGGGCCGATCAAACTCTTCTGTGACAACACTGGAGCTATTGCACTTGCCAAGGAGCCCAGGTTTCACAAGAAGACCAGGCACATCAAGCGTCGCTTCAACTCCATTCGTGAAAATGTTCAAGATGGAGACATAGAAATTTGCAAAGTGCATACGGATCTGAATGTTTCAGATCCATTGACTAAACCTCTTCCGCGAGCAAAACATGATCAACACCAGAACTCGATGGGTGTTCGATTCATCACAATGTAACTAGATTATTGACTCTAGTGCAAGTGGGAGACTGTTGGAAATATGCCCTAGAGGCAATAATAAAAGGATTATTATTATATTTCCTTGTTCATGATAATTGTCTTTTATTCATGCTATAATTGTGTTATCCGAAAATCGTAATACATGTGTGAATACATAGACACCAACATGTCCCTAGTAAGCCTCTAGTTGACTAGCTCGTTGATCAACAGATAGTCATGGTTTCCTGACTATGGACATTGGATGTCATTGATAACGAGATCACATCATTAGGAGAATGATGTGATGGACAAGACCCAATCCTAAGCATAGCACAATATCATATAGTTCGTTCGCTAGAGCTTTTCCAATGTCAAGTATCTTTTCCTTAGACCATGAGATCGTGTAACTCCCGGATACCGTAGGAGTGCTTACCAAACGTCACAACGTAACTGTGTGACGATAAATGTATACTACGGGTATCTCCAAAAGTGTCTGTTGGGTTGACATGGATCGAGACTGGGATTTGTCACTCCGTATGAGGGAGAGGTATCTCTGGGCCCACTCGGTAATGCATCATCATCATAATGAGCTCAAAGTGACCAAGTGTTTGGTCACGGGATCATGCATTACGGTACGAGTAAAGTGAGTTGCCAGTAACGAGATTGAACGAGGTATTGGGATACTGGCGATCGAATCTCTGGCAAGTAAAATACCGATTGACAAAGGGAATTGTATACGGGGTTGCTTGAATCCTCGACATCGTGGTTCATCCGATGAGATCATCGAGGAGCACGTGGGAGCCAACATGGGTATCCAGATCCCGCTGTTGGTTATTGGCCGGAGAGCCGTCTCGGTCATGTCTACGTGTCTCCCGAACCCGTAGGGTCTACACACTTAAGGTTCGGTGACGCTAGGGTTGTAGAGATATGAGTATGCAGTAACCCGAAAGTTGTTCGAAGTCCCGGATTAGATCCCGGACGTCACGAGGAGTTCCGGAATGGTCCGGAGGTAAAGAATTATATATGGGAAGTCGAGTTTCGGCCATCGGGAAAGTTTCGGGGGTCACCGGTATTTGTACCGGGACCATCGGAAGGGTCCCGGGGGTCCACCGGGTGGGGCCACCTATCCCAAAGGGCCCCATGTGCTGAAGTGGGAGGGAACCAGCCCCTAGTGGGCTGGTGCGCCCCCCCTTGGGCCCCCCTGCGCCTAGGGTTAGGAACCCTAGGGGAGGGGGCGCCTCCAGTTGCCTTGGGGGGCACTCCACCCCCTTGGCCGCCGGCCCCCTAGGAGATCCCATCTCCTAGGGCTGGCGCCCCCCTTGGGGACCCTATATATAGAGGGGGGAGGGAGGGCAGCCGGCCCATGCCCCTGGCGTCTCCCTCTCCCACTCCAACACCTCCTCCTCCTCCGTAGAGCTTGGCGAAGCCCTGCCGGAGTACTGCCTCTCCACCACCACCACGCCGTCGTGCTGATGGAGCCATCTTCATCAACCTCTCCTTTCCCCTTGCTGGATCAAGAAGGAGGAGACGTCACGCTGACCGTACGTGTGTTGAACGCGGAGGTGTCGTCCGTTCGGCGCTAGGATCTCCGGTGATTTGGATCACGACGAGTACGACTCCCTCAACCCCGTTCTCTTGAACGCTTCCGCTCGCGATCTACAAAGGTATGTAGATGCACTCCGATCACTCGTTGCTAGATGAACTCATAGATAGATCTTGGTGAAACCGTAGAAAAAAATTTATCTTCTGCAACGTTCCCCAACTATTTTTATATTGCACGGATAAATCAAGAAAGAGACAGAAAAATACTATTTTTACTTTATTTATACTAAATAACAGAAAGTATAGAGAGGGTACAGAAGGTGGTGCTTCTAGTTTCATCCGTCTCATGCTCATCAAAAGGAATCCACTAACAAGGTTGATCAGGTCTTGTTAACAAACTCATTCCGATAATCATGAAACCGGAGAAATTTCGAATAACACTAAGTTACCTCAACGGGGATATGCACATCCCCAATAATAAGTATATCATATTTCTTTTTGACAGTAGGAAGGGGAAATTCAAAACCTCCAAATATAATCGATGGAATTTTTCCAATAGAGTTGATACTGTGAATTTGAGGTTGTTTCCTCGGAAAGTGTACCGTATGCTCATTACCATTAACATGAAAAGTGACATTGCCTTTGTTGCAATCAATAACAGCCCCTGCAGTATTAAGAAAAGGTCTTCCAAGAATAATAGACATACTATCGTCCTCGGGAATATCAAGAATAACAAAGTCCGTTAAAATAGTAACGTTTGCAACCACAATAGGCACATCCTCACAAATACCGACAGGTATGGCAGTTGATTTATCAGCCATTTGCAAAGATATTTCAGTAGGTGTCAACTTATTCAAGTCAAGTCTACGATATAAAGAGAGAGGCATAACACTAACACCGGCTCCAAGATCACATAAATCAGTTTTAACATAATTTCTTTTAATGGAGCATGGTATAGTAGGTACTCCTGGATCTCCAAGTTTCTTTGGTATTCCACCCTTAAAAGTATAATTAGCAAGCATGGTGGAAATTTCAGCTTCTGGTATCTTTCTTTTATTTGTAACAATATCTTTCATGTACTTAGCATAAAGATTCATTTTGAGCATATCAGTCAATCGCATACGTAAAAAGATAGGTCTAATCATTTCAGCAAAGCGCTGAAAATCCCGATCATCCTTTTTCTTGGATGGTTTGGGAGGAAAAGGCATGGGTTTCTGAACCCAAGGTTCTCTTTCTTTACCACGTTTCCTAGCAACAAAGTCTCTCTTATCATAACGTTGATTCTTTGATTGTGGGTTATCAAGATCAACAGCAGGTTCAATCTCTACATCATTATCATTACTAGGTTGAGCATCATCATGAACATCATCATTAACATTTTCACTAGGTTCATGTTCATTACCACAACATCAGACATAGATATATCATTTGGATTATCAGGTGGTTCAGCAACAGGTTCACTAGAAGTTTGCATAGTTCTATCATTTTTCTTTTTCTTCTTTTTAGAAGAAGTAGGAACATCAATATTATTTCTATGAGAATCTTGCTCGATTCTCTTAGGGTGGCCTTCAGGATACAAAGGTTCCTGAGTCTTCTACCAGTTCTAGTAGCCACTCTAACAGCATAATCATTTTTCTTACTATTCATTTCATTGAGCACTTCTTTTTGAGCTTTAAGTACTTGTTCTACTTGAGTGGTAACCACAGAAGCATGTTTGCTAACAAGTTTAAGTTCACCTCTAATATTAGCCATATAATCACCCAAGCGTTTAATCATATAAGAATTTTGTTTTAATTGTCTACCAAAATAAGCATTGAAGTCGTCTTGCTTAAACATAAAGTTATCAAGCCCATCCAAGCACTGACTAGCAATTTTAGTAGGAGGGACTTCAGCTTTATCATATCTATAGAGAGAATTTACCTTTACTACCTGTGTCGGGATATCGGGATCAGGAGGTTCTTCAATAAATAAGGGATTAAGATCATATGTTTCTTCAACAGGCGGTAAATTAAGACCATGTATTTCTTCAATAGGAGGTAAATTCTTAACATCTTCAGCTTTAATACATTTTTCTTTCATAGATTTCTTTGCCTCTTGCATATCTTCGAGACTGAGAAATAGAACACCTCTCTTCTTCGGAGTTGGTTTAGGAATAGGCTCAGTAATTGGAGCAGGAGCTGGCTCAGGAGGTGCCCAATTATTTTAATTTGTCAACATATTATTCAATAGAATTTCAGCTTCATCCGGTGTTCTTTCCCTGAAAAGAGAACCAACACAACTATCCAGGAGATCTCTGGAAGCATCGGTTAGTCCATTTTAAAAGATATCAAGTATTTCATGTTTCTTAAGAGGATGATCAGGCAAAGCATTAAGTAACTTGAGAAGCCTCCCCCAAGCTTGTGGGAGACTCTCTTCTTGAATTTGCACAAAGTTGTATATTTCCTTTAAAGCAGCTTGTTTCTTATGAGTAGGGAAATATTTAGCAGAGAAGTAATAAATCATATCCTGGGGACTACGCACACAACCAGGATCAAGAGAATTAAACCATATCTTAGCATCACCCTTTAATGAGAACGGAAATATTTTGAGTATATAAAAGTAGCGTGATCTCTCATCATTAGTAAACAGGGTGGCTATATCATTTAATTTAGTAAGATGTGCCACAACAGTTTCGGATTCATAACCATGGAAAGGATCAGATTCAACCAAAGTAATTACATCAGGATCAACAGAGAATTCATAATCCTTATCAGGAACACATATGGGTGAAGTAGCAAAAGCAGGATCAGGCCTCATTTTATCTCTAAGTGATTCTTTGTTCCATTTAGCTATTAACCTTCTAAGCTCATCATTATCATTGCAAGCTAAAATAGCACCAGAAGCCTCTCTATCAAAAATATAACCTTCAGGAATAATAGGCCTATCCTCATCATCATTTTCATCAATATTATCAGATTCAATAATTTCTTTCTCTCTAGCCCTAGCAATTTTTTCATCAAGAAACTTGCTAAGGGGCACATTAGTATCAAGCATAGAAGTAGTTTCATCATAAGTATCATGCATAGCAGAAGTGGCATCATCAATTAACATGCGACATATCAGAATGAATAGCAGAAGCAGGTTTAGGTGTCGCTAGCTTACTCATAACAGAAGGTGAATCAAGTGCAGAGCTAGATGGCAGTTCCTTACCTCCCCTCATAGTTGAGGGATAAATTGTTGTCTTAGCATCTTTCAAGTTCTTCATAGTGTCCAGCAGATATAAATCCCAAGTGACTGAAAGAATAGAGCTATGCTCCCCGGCAACGGCGCCAGAAATTCTTCTTGCTACCTCTTGAGCACTGCGTTGGTTTTCCCCGAAGAGGAGAGGATGATGTAGCAAAGTAGCTGTCAGTGTCAAAACTGGCGGATCTCGGGTAGGGGGTCCCGAACTGTGCGTCAAGGCCGGATGGCAACAGGAGACAAGGGACACGATGTTTTTACCCAGGTTCGGGCCCTTTCGATGGAGGTAATACCCTACTCCTGCTTGATTAATATTGATGATATGGGTAGTACAAGAGTAGATCTACCACGAGATCAAGGAGGCTAAACCCTAGAAGCTAGCCTATGGTATGATTGTTATGTATGGAGTTGATGTCCTACGGACTACAACCCTCCGGTTTATATAGACACCGGATAGGGTTAGGGTTACACAGAGTCGGTTACAATGGTAGGAGATCTTGAATATCTGCATCGCCAAGCTTGCCTTCCACGCCAAGGAAAATCCCATCCGGACACGGGACGAAGTCTTCAATCTTGTATCTTCATAGTCCAGGAGTCCGGCGAAGGTATAGTCCAGCTACCCGAACACCCCCTAATCCAGGACTCCCTCAGTAGCCCCTGAACCAGGCTTCAATGACGACGAGTCCGGCGCGCAGATTGTCTTCGGCATTGCAAGGCGGGTTCCTCCTCCAAGTTATTCATGGAAGATTGCAAACACCAAAAATAGTGTCCGGCTCTACAAAATAAATTTCCACATATTGCCATAGAGAGAATAATATTAACACAAATCAAATCTGCTGACGTATTCCGTAGTGCGTCATCACACTACGGCCAAGTCCTTTACTCGAATCGTTTTTACTTTTCCACCTCATCACGTTTTGCGAGGCGGTTTCCTTGGCATGTCTTGTCAAAGCAGATATCGTGTGCCCTTTTTATGGGATTCTCATCAATACTGACATGGGTAACCCAATCGTGCCCGTTGGCACGTTTCCTCGATTAAAGGCGAGTCCCAAACAGTTACGGGGAGGGCTCTTGGTATTCGACCTCTTATAAAGAGACCAAGGCCTTACTCCTTTTTTCGATCTCAAGCGAGTTCGCCCGTTGCCTCGAGTTCCAACACCCTAGGCTCCAGATTCCAGGCGCTTCGGACCTTCGACAATGTCTGGTTCTGACCTTCAAGGCCGATGGACGCCCTCCTCCGTCACGGAGGAGGACGTTCTAAAGTTGAGGGAGGCTAAGTTCCTGACCGGCGAAATTTCGCATAGGTTGCCTGCTCAAGGGCAGGTCATTCCCAGTCCCCAGCCCGGTGAGAGCGTGGTGTTCATGTCTCACTTCCTTCAGGGGTTGGGCTTCCCAATGGATCCTTTTGTGAGGGGACTGTTGTTTTATTACGGGCTGGAATTCCATGATTTAGCTCCGGAGTCCATCCTCCATATTTCCTCGTTTATTGTCGTGTGTGAAGCGTTCCTCCGTGTTACCCCTCACTTTGGATTATGGCTCAAGACCTTCAAAGTGGAGCCGAAGCTGATCAAGGGACGGCACGCAGAGTGCAGAGGTGCTGTTATAAGCAAAAATGCTGATGCTCCATGGCCCGAGGGCTCTTTTCAAGAGGAGCTAGGCTTGTGGCAACGAAAGTGGTTTTATATCACCACTCCCCGGGGCACCAAGTGGGTGGCGCCTCCTGCCTTCCGCTCGGGTCCCCCACCATGGCTAGCGTCATGGGTCAACAGAGGGTTGGATTGGGGTTTGCCCAAAGACGTGCCTTCGTTGCAGGGCCGCATTAAGGATCTCTTGGAAGGAGACCTCAGCCTGGTCAAGGTGACGCATGTCATGCTGATTCGCCGAATATTGCCCGGCAAACGTCGCTCCCTTCGCCTGTGGGAGTTTAATCCAGAGGGACCACGAGCTCTCCGGAATTTCATGGGCGCAACGCCCGCGGAGATGTATAAACTGTTCTTCGCATCACAAGAGATGTGTTCGGATTTAACCGAGGACGCAGGCCTAAGCTGCAATCGCCCGGATACTCAAGTAAGTAACCTTGTGCCCGGACCTTCTATCTGTATAATTTTCATAAACTTGCCCCTAAAAGAGCTGTCCTTTTAAACAGGAGTGGATAGCGAAGGCAAAGCTGATCAGGTGTCCGGCTCCCCTTCCCAAAACCAGGCCGGATCCCATGCTGGTCAGGATGCTGAAGATAATGCCTTTGGAGGGAAGCGAGGGGGAGGACAAGGAAACTATGGCCTCCTCGAAGGAGGCCTCTCCGAAGGGAGGAACCGACAATTCCTCTCCTAAGGGGAAGAAGATAGCCGCCTCTGACGACCCAGAGACCATGGCCTCGAAGCGAGGGAAAAAATCCTCGTCAGAGGGTCCCACGCCGGGGAGTTCCTCGGCCGGACTACGCCCTCAAGGGGATCAGCCCTCCAGCGAGCCGTAAGTAGAGAAAGATTTTCCTTTTGAGGGATGAGAGAAATCCTTGATTTATATCTGAGAAGATTAACCAAATTTTTACCTTGTAGCTCGGACCTCAGCCCTTCTCCGCAGAGCTCGTCTTCGGGGGATCTCCTTCCGGAGATGATGGAGAGCGGGACGCCTCCCCCTGCCGTGCCGCCTAGCGAGGCGGGCGACCCTGAGGTGTCGTCGCGGAGGGTTTCTCCGAATCCGGTAGGGGCGGAAGATAGCTATGTGGCCCCCCGAGGTTCTCCGCGTCCGGCCTTCGAAAGAGGTCATGGGACAAGTCCGGCACCATCTGGTGCTCGGCCGGAGGAGCTAAAGATTCTGCTGGGGCGAGCTTCTATTTCGGAGGAGCACCGTGCATTGATGGGCACGGTGATTGAAAGGATCTCATCCGCAGAGAGCGGATTGCGCGAGGCCGTCAAAAGTTTACTGACGGGTTTTGAGGTACATTAGATAACGTACACTTTTGTCAGTTGCGCATAAATAAGATGCACTCTGTGTAGATAGTAGCCCCTAAGACTCTGCGCATCGTCAAGGAATGACGGCACGCGGAGGATCATAATCCCAGGTCTAAGATGTCGCCTTTGAATGCAGGCGGCAGGGTGTCCGGAATCAAGCCGGACTGATGATTTTGCCGAACCAAAGCGGCAACTGGACGTGGCAGATGCCGACATTGCGCTTGTCAACAAGCGGCTTGATGAGGCTCAAGGTATGTAGTTGCTCGGGCGGCATTAGGTAAGAAGAGCTTTATGCTAGTGTCTTACGATGTGTGTGCTTGACGCAGATGGTGCGGCCGCCGTGGAGAGTCTTAGGGCAGAACTTGCCCGAGCTAAAGAACAAGCCAGAAAAAGTGATGCGGCTGCCAAAAAATCCCTTGAAGAGCCGAGAGCCGAACAAGCTGCTCATTGCCGAAGCAAGGAAGAGATGGCCGAGATGGCCGAAAAGTTAAAGAGCGCTGTAGACCATTGCAGACTTCTTGAGAAAGAAGACCAGGCAAAACAGACGGACCTAGAGAAGGCCGTTGCCGATGCCAAGGACGCGCGCTCTATGATGAGAGCTGCGAAGGAGGAGCTGCGTCAGGCCGAACAGATTGCGGCTGGAAAGCCCTTTATGCTGCGAAGGAAATTTTGCGATCCGAAGTTTGCTCCGTTGGACCGGATGTGGAGTGTGGAGGATACCTATCTGGACTTGGCAGCGAGTGTCGCTGATGCGACCGAACACTTTCGGGATCAAAAAGATCACGAAGTGGAAAACCTTTTCTGGTCGCAATTTCACAATCCAGAGCGTCCACTTGCAGTGGACGATCGTTTGGCTCAATGGGCCGAACTGAATAAGTTGTCCGGACTCGCCATGAAGTACGTCATGGGTCATCTGTGGCCGGGGAGATCGGAGCCGAAGAGTTATTTCAGTTTGGTGCAGCAATTCCTTGACGCGGTGCCTCGTATTAATGCAATGAAGAGGTCAGCATGCATAGAGGGCGTAAGGATGGCTCTTGCCCATGTCAAGACATACTGGGAAGAGATGGAGACCACCGTTGTTGCGTCCCAAGATTTGGACAAAAGCCGAGTACCCTCCGGGCACTATTTTCAGGAAGTCCTTGAAGGCGCCCGTGTAATAGAGACGCAGTGCTCGAAAGATGCTATGTTATGATAGCATATGTAATTATAAAGTAATATTTTGATAAACTATAGTGGCCTTTTTATACTTGTGCCTTCAAGTATTGGGAACACCTCCTGCGCGGCCGTTTTAAAATATATATATATATATATATATATATATATATATATATAATCTGAAAGATGGCAGTCGTTGGCTTCAGCCCCCACGCACATAGTGCGGGGGTGCTCGCAGAATACGCATGTTCACACTTAATCCAACGTCTTGGTCCTACAAAGGAGGTGATAGCGCAGCGGGCCAGGCAACCGGACTATAATGCTTTAACACTTTCACTTAGCCATAGGAGCTTGACAGTGGGACTATTTAGGTAGCCCCTTGGTGGTGACTGCGCTCGCCCGAGTTCGGGGCGGATATGTGCCTGGCCGGGAAGCGGCCCTTCGTTAAAGCGGAGGAGTCTGATAGATTCCGATAGGTCATCGAGTGGCTGACCAGTCTCACGCTACATCATGATAGTCAGTTTTTGGCTTTCTCTACTGAGGTGCTCGCCCGGCCGAACCGGGGCACAATCGCAGTAGTTCTCCTGGTGCTACCTTAGCCGATAGAGCGGAATGTAAGGTAACCGAACTCAGGAGCCGGGCAACCCAACATTTGACCAAAGACATGATTTGGAGCTGATGCATATAATGCCAAAACTCATGACGCCGAACACTCCCTAAGGTGTTCGGTCTTTATGAGTGCGGGCGAAACAACACTCTTTGTTAAAAAAGCCCCTAGTGTCCAGGTACATGCAAGAATTCTGACGTGGCCACATGCCAAGACGCCAGCCTCCTCCTTGGTTATATCAGAAAAAACCAGGGGATGTGTAGCAACGAGAGACAGTAAAAAAGGTTTACGCAGGGTCTTAATCTAAAAAGAATCCTTTAGGACGGGTCCCTACTACACGTCTGCGCATGTGTCTCCGTTGTGCAGTATCCTGGATGGGCGCCGCACGACGTTCATCTGTAAAAGAGAGGAACAGAGTTGAAATCGGGTCGTGCCGGACAAAAGTTTAGAATGGACAAAGTATAAAGTAAATTATATAAAATTGAGCTTTATTGTCTCTGCATGTAGCCCCTAGTGCGGGGGTATATGGCCACTAAGCCTGCATCAATGGTGATTTTGTACCGAACTCGTCTATCCGCGTTCGTGGTCTTTAATGACCTATTTCGAAAGAAAAAATTGGCCGGTGAGGCCATTTTACTGTGGGGCTGTCAAAGCGGCCGCACAGTCCTCCGCTTAGGGGGGCGCACTTTAGTGCTTCCCCTTCAAAGAGATGATGCCTCTTGGACCGGGCATCTTAAGCGTGAGGGATGCATAATGCGGTATCGTGTTAAAGCGAGCGAAAGCTTCGCGTCCCAGTAGTGCTTGATAGCGACTTGAGAACGGAAGGTCAGCTTTTCGCAGCGGAAGTTATCGGTAGAGCCGAATATAACTTCGAGCCGGGAAAACCCATACAATGGGTGTCCGGACCAGGTGTTACCCCCTTGAAAGGAGGTTTTGCTGCGGCGGATTCTTGCTGGGTTTATCCCCATGTGATGGATTGTATCCTGATATATCAGGTTTAGTCCACTGCCGCCGTCCATAAGGACATTTCAAAACTGGAGTCCGCCGATTATTGGATCGAGTATCAAGGCAGTCCAGCCTGCATTCTTGACATTTCTAGAATAATCTAGCTGATCGAAGGTGATTGGTTTTGACAACCAGTGGCGGGACCCTTTGGGGATAGGTCGTGTGGTGCGTGCCTTTATGGGCACCGCACGTTTTGTTATGTGAAGTAAGTTCACTGTTTTTACTTCTTGTGGGA
Organism: Triticum aestivum; assembly: GCF_018294505.1. NCBI lineage: Eukaryota > Viridiplantae > Streptophyta > Magnoliopsida > Poales > Poaceae > Triticum > Triticum aestivum. Next base: position 587,850,060 of record NC_057803.1, on the reverse strand, counting down.
AGTTCTTTTGTTTCCTGGTGCTCTGCTTTTGGGGTTCGTCCTCGTCTTCGCTTGGTGTGTCGAGCCCCTTGTGTTCGGCATTGAGTCTGCCGGATTGTTTGAAAACCCAACAATCTCTGTGGGTATGGTTAGCAGGCTTCCCAAGAGTACTGTGTATCTGACATATCCTGTCCAGGATTTTATTTAAGTTGGATGGATCATCCCTGTTATCCTGGAGGGGTGGTTTTGTCTGATTTTGTCGTGAGCCTTTGAATCCGGCATTAACTGCCGTGCTCTTCGGACTTTTTTCTTTAGTCCGGCGACGATCCTTGTTGCGTCGCGGTTTTCCGTTTCCATCCCTAGTTTCGGATGTACTTGGGTCGCTAGGGCTGCACCTTGCCAACCAGCTGTCCTCTCCTGCACAAAAGCGGGTCATGAGGCTTGTTAGTGCGGCCATTGTTCTTGGCTTTTCTTTGCCGAGGTGTCTGGCGAGCCATTTGTCTCAGACATTATGCCTGAAAGCTGCTAAGGCTTCGGCGTCCGGACAGTCGACTATCTGATTCTTTTTAGTGAGGAATATATTTCAGAACTGCCGAGCTGATTCTCCGGGCTGTTGAGTTATGTGACTAAGATCGTCTGCATCCGGAGGGCGGACATAGGTCCCTTGAAAATTTGCTCAGAAAGCATCCTCGAGCTCTTCCCAACTTCCAATTGTGTTTTCGGGGAGGCTTTTAAGCCAATGCCGGGCTGGCCCTTTAAGCTTAAGGGGTAAATATTTGATGGCATGGAGATCATCTCCTCTGGCCATGTGTATGTGGAGGATATAGTCCTCGATCCAGACTCCAGGGTCTGTTGTTCCATCATATGCCTCTATGTTGACGGGTTTGAATCCCTCTAGAAATTCATAGTCCAGAACCTCATCGGTGAAACGTAGGGGGTGTGCGGCGCCCCTGTATTTGGGTGTGCCGGATTCTGATGATGGCTTTATTGCATTGCTTACGAGAGCTTGCTTTCTTGGCCCATAAATGGACCTGACTGGGCCATGATGCGAATCCTTAGGTGGGTCGCATGCCGTTTTAAGTGCGGCGCCGCTTCCCGCTTTATGGGGTCGTCTATCCGACCGTGTGGCTTTCTTATTTTTTGAATGCGAGGGCTCTAGGGCCTCTTCATCGAATTCAGGCAGTAGCTTTCTTTTCGGATAGCTTTTAGTGCGGTGACCATCACCGTATTTATCTGCGGTATTGATTACTTTGCTCCATCTAATCTGGAGTGCATCTTCCACTATTTTTAGCTTCCGCTTCTGCTTTTTCAGGCTGCGTGCAGTTGCAACGAGCCTCTTGTGGAGACTCTTCTGCTCCATGGGTTTATCCGGCGTAAGGTCGTCCAGAATGCCGTTTTCGCCGGGGGAGGGATGTTTGGTTTCTCTATCCGTGTTGCCCTATTCAGACGGCTGCTCTGAGGCCTGCTCGTCGTCTACCGGCTCGTCCTGCTCTATGGCTGGGTTTTTATCGAGGTGGGGCTTGGGTTGGCGTTTACGCCGACGCTTTGATTGCTTTCCGGGGGGTCGATCTCCCGTTCCATCCCCTTTTTCCTCGTTCTCGCTTCCTTTAGGGGTATCCACCATGTACACATCGTGAGATGGGGTGGCTGTCCAATGCCCTATGGGCGTTGGTTCATCGGTATCTCCTGCATCGTCATCCATGTTGTCGATGTCTGCGGAGTCGAAGTTGAGCACATCGTTTAAATTGTCGATAGTGGCTATAAAGTGGGTGGTGGGTGGGCTTTGAATTTCTTCATCGTCCGTATCCCATCCTTGCTGACCGTAATCCGGCCAGGGCTCTCCTGATAACGAGAGAGACTTGAGAGAATTCAGGATGTCGCCAAAAGGCGAGTGCTGAAAGATGTCCGCAGCGGTGAACTCCATTATCGGCGCCCAATCGGATTCGATTGGCAGGGGCGCGGGGGGTTCGGAGTCCGGGGAGGAGTCCGGATCCTCGGAGTCACGGGTCATGCAGAGTGCGGGGCTCGCGTTCGGCTCGATCGCCTTTGAGATCATAGCCCCCGAGGTGATGTCCGACCGCTCATCCTCGATTGTCGCAATAGGTTCCGAGTTAAGGGTCGGAACCGGTGCGTGTGCGGCCTCCAGGACACTATTCGGAGGTAGAGCTAGATCATGCCCCTCGAGATAGTGCGGCACGCTTGGCTGTGGCTTGAATCCGTCGAAGATCAAATCTCCACGGATGTCTGCCGTGTAGTTTAGGCTTCCAAACCTGACCTGATGGCCAGGGGCGTAGCTTCCGATCTGCTCCGGGTGGCCGAGCGAATTGGCCCGCAGAGCGAAGCCGCCGAAGACGAAGATTTGTCCGGGGAGAAAAGTCTCACCCTGGACCTCATCATTGCTGATGATCAAAGGAGCCATCGGGCCTAAAGGCGACGACACAGAGGAACTCTCAATGAAAGCACCAATGTCGGTGTCAAAACCGGCGGATCTCGGGTAGGGGGTCCCGAACTGTGCGTCAAGGCCGAATTGTAACAGGAGACAACGGACACGATGTTTTTACCCAGGTTCGGGCCCTCTCGATGGAGGTAATACCCTACTCCTGCTTGATTAATATTGATGATATGGGTAGTACAAGAGTAGATCTACCACGAGATCAAGGAGGCTAAACCCTAGAAGCTAGCCTATGGTATGATTGTTATGTATGGAGTTGATGTCCTACGGACTACAACCCTCCGGTTTATATAGACACCGGATAGGGTTAGGGTTACACAGAGTCGGTTACAATGGTAGGAGATCTTGAATATTCGCATCGCCAAGCTTGCCTTCCATGCCAAGGAAAATCCCATCCGGACACGGGACGAAGTCTTCAATCTTGTATCTTCATAGTCCAGGAGTCCGGCGAAGGTATAGTCCGGCTACCCGAACACCCCCTAATCCAGGATTACCTCAGTAGCGTAAGTATTTCCCTTAGTTTTTGAGAACCAAGGTATCAATCCAGTAGGAGGCTACGCTCAAGTCCCTCGTACCTGCACAAAACGATAGCTCCTCGCAACCAACGCGATTAGGGGTTGTCAATCCCTTCACGGTCACTTACGAGAGTGAGATCTGATAGAGATGATAGATAATATTTTTGGTATTTTTAGTATAGAGATGCAAAGTGAAAAGTAAAAAAGCAAAGTAAAAAAGCAAAGCAAGATTAAAGTGATGGAGATTGATATGATGAGAATAGACCCGGGGGCCATAGGTTTCACTAGTGGCTTCTCTCAAGAGCATAAGTATTCTACGATGGGTGAACAAATTACTGTTGAGCAATTGACAGAATTGAGCATAATTATGAGAATATCTAGGTATGATCATGTATATAGGCATCACGCCCGAGACAAGTAGACCGACTCCTGCCTGCATCTACTACTATTACTCCACTCATCGACCGCTATCCAGCATGCATCTAGAGTATTAAGTTAAAAACAGAGTAACGCCTTAAGCAAGATGACATGATGTAGATGGATAGTTTCATGCAATATGATTAAAAACCCATCTTGTTATCCTCGATGGCAACAATACAATACGTGCCTTGCTGCCCCTTCTGTCACTGGGAAAGGACACCGCAAGATTGAACCCAAAGCTAAGCACTTCCCCATGGCAAGAAAAAACCAATCTAGTAGGCCAAACCAAACTGATAATTCGAAGAGACTTGCAAAGATAACCAATCATACATAAAAGAATTCAGAGAAGATTCAAATATTATTCATAGATAGACTTGATCATAAACCCACAATTCATCGGTCTCAACAAACACACCGCAAAAAGAAGATTACATCGAATAGATCTCCACGAGAGAGGGGGAGAACATTGTATTGAGATCCAAAAAGAGAGAAGAAGCCAACTAGCTAATAAATATGGACCTGAAGGTCTGAGGTGAACTACTCACACTTCATCGGAGAGGCTATGATGATGTAAGCCCTCCGTGATGACGGCCCTCTCCGGCGGAGCTCCAGAACAGGCCCCAAGATGGGATCTCGTGGATACAGAAACTTGTGGCGGTGGAATTAGGTTTTTGGCTCCGTATCTGATCATTCGGGGGTACGTAGGTATATATAGGAGGAAGGAGTACGTCGGTGGAGCACCGAGGGGCCCACGAGGCAGGGGGCGCCCCCACCCTCGTGACCGCCTCTTTGACTCCTTGGAGTAGGGTCCAAGTCTCCTGGATCACGTTCGGTGAGAAAATCACGTTCCCGAAGGTTTTATTCCGTTTGGACTCCGTTTGTTATTCTGTTTCTCCGAAACTCTGAAATAGGCAAAAACAACAATTCTGGGCTGGGCCTCCGGTTAATAGGTTAGTCCCAAAAATAATATAAAAGTGGAAAATAAAGCCCAATATAGTCCAAAACAGTAGATAATATAGCATGGAGCAACCAAAAATTATAGATACGTTGGAGACGTATCAGGCATCCCCAAGCTTAATTCCTGCTCGTCCTCGAGTAGGTAAATGATAAAAAGAGAATTTTTGGTGCGGAGTGCTACTTGGTATAATTTCAATGCAAATCTTCTTAATTGTGGTATGAATATTCAGATCCGAAAGATCCAAGACAAAAGTTCATATTGACATAAAAATAATAATTCTTCAAGCAAACCAACAAAGCAATTATGTCTTCTCAAAGTAACATGGCCAAAGAAAGTTCATCCCTACAAAATCATATGGTTTAGTCATGCTCCATTTTCGTCACATAAGAATGCTCTCATCATGCACAACCCCGATGACAAGCCAAGAAATTGTTTCATACTTTAATAATCTCAAACTCATAAACTTTCACGCAATACATGAGCGCGAGCCATGGATATAGCACTATGGGTGGAATAGAATATAATGATGGGGGTTATGTGGAGAAGACAAAAAAGGAGAAGATCTCACATCAACGAGGCTAATCAATGGGCTATGGAGATGCCCATCGATTGATGTTAATGCAAGGAGTAGGGATTGTCATGCAACGGATGCACTAGAGCTATAAATGTATGAAAGCTCAACAAAAGAAACTAAGTGGGTGTGCATCCAACTTTCTTGCTCACGAAGACCTAGGGCACTTGAGGAGGCCCATCGTTGGAATATACAAGCCAAGTTCTATAATGAAAAATTCCCACTAGTATATGAAAGTGACAAAACAAGAGACTCTCTATTATGGAGATTATGGTGCTACTTTGAAGCACAAGCATGGAAAAAGGATAGTAGTATTGCCCCTTTTTATTTATTTATATTTTTTGGGCCTTCTTTTTTTTCTTTGGCCTTTCTCTTTTTTTGGGGACAATACTCTATTAAATGATGATCATGACACTTCTATTTATTTACAACTCAATGATTACAACTCGATACTAGAACAAAGTATGACTCTATATGAATGCCTCCGGCGGTATTACCGGGATATGCAATGAATCAAGAGTGACAAGTATGAAAGAATTATGAATGGTGGATTTGCCATAAATACTATGTCAACTACATGATCATGCTAAGCAATATGACAATGATAGATGTGTCATGAAGAACGGAATGGTGGAAAGTTGCATGGCAATATATCTCGGAATGGCTATGGAAATGCCATAATAGGTAGGTATGGTGGCTGTTTTGAGGAAGATATAGGGAGGTTTATGTGTGAAAGGGCGTATCGTATCACGGGGTTTGGATGCACCGGCGAAGTTTGCACCAACTCTCAATGTGAGAAAGGGCAATGCATGGTACCGAAGAGGCTAGCAATGATGGAAGGGTGAGAGTGCGTATAATCCATGGACTCAACATTAGTCATAAAGAACTCATATACTTATTGCAAAAATCTACAAGCCATCAAAAACCAAAGCATTACGCGCATGCTCCTAGGGGGATAGATTGGTAGAAAAAGACCATCGCTCGTCCCCGACCGCCACTCATAAGGAGGACAATCAAATAACACCTCATGTTTCAAATTTTTACATAACGTTTACCATACGTGCATGCTATGGGACTTGCAAACTTCAACTCAAGCACTTCTCAAATTCACAATTACTCTACTAGCATGACTTTGATATTATCACCTCCATATCTCAAAACAATTATCAAGCATCCAACTTTTCTTAGTATTCAACGCACTCAAAAGAAAGTTTTACAAATCTTGAATACCAAGTATTTTATTATTAAGCAAATTACCATGCTATTAAGACTCTCAAAATAATCTAAGTGAAGCAATGAGAGATCAATAGTTTCTATAAAACAAATCCACCACCATGCTCTAAAAGATCTAAGTGAAGCACTAGAGCAAAACTATCAAGCTCAAAAGATATAAGTGAAGCACATAGAGCAAAACTATCAAGCTCAAAAGATATAAGTGAAGCACATAGAGCAAAACTATCAAGCTCAAAAGATATAAGTGAAGCACATAGAGTATTCTATTAAATTCCAATTCATGTATGGCTCTCTCAAAAGGTGTGTACAGCAAGGATGATTGTGGCACACTAACAAATAAAGACACAAATAATACAAGACGCTCCAAGCAAAACACATATCATGTGGTGAATAAAAATGTAGCTCCAAGTAAAATTACCGATGGAAGTAGATGAAAGGGGGGATGCCTTCCGGGGCATCCCAAGCTTTTACTTTTTGGTGTCCTTGGATTATATTGGGGGTGCCATGGGCATCCCCAAGCTTAGGATCTTGCCACTCCTTGTTCCATAATCCATCAAAAGAATTTACCCAAAACTTGAAAACTTCACAACACAAAACTCAATAGAAATCTCGTGAGCTCCGTTAGAGAAAGAAAACAAAAGACCACTTCAAGGTACCATAATGAACTCATTATTTATTTATATTGGTGTTAAACCTACTGTATTCCAACTTCTCTATGGATTATAAACTATTTTACTAACCATAGATTCATCAAAATAAGCAAACAACACACGAAAAACAGAATCTGTCAAAAACAGAACAGTCTGTAGTAATCTGTAACTAACGCAAATTTCTGGAACTCCAAAAAATCTACCAAAATAGGACGACCTAGAAAATTTGTTTATTGATCAACAGCAATTGGAATCAGTACTTTATCACGTTCTGGTTATTTTTAATAATTCAGGCACTGAGCGCAAAGTTTCTGGAAGTTACAGTAAGATCAAATAACTATCATCCAAGAAGATCCTATAGGTCTAACTTGGCACAAACACTAATTAAAACACAAAACCACATATAAAAAGAAGGTAGATGGATTATTTATTCCTAAACAAAAGCAAAAACAAAAAAAACTAAAATAAAATTGGGTTGCCTCCTGTGACGCCCGGGTAATTAAGCTACAGTGATCCTCTGCTAATGATGCCACGTCACCTCGTTTATAGTTGCTGATCTCGAGTTAGTTCGAAACCGATTCAAATTCAAATTCAAAAATAGGCAAACAATAAAAGTTTTCAAATATTAAAACTGAAATGTTCGGAGTGAACCAAATATTGCATAGATAATTATGGTGGAGAAACCACACTTTTATAAAATGTTTAAATACTGTTAAATGAATAAAAGAGTAGCAAAAACAATTATTTTAATGCTTTAAAAATAATAAACATTTTCAAAACTAAATTGTTATAAGTATTAAACTATTGTGGCAGTGGCATAATTTGTAAAATCCTATTTAGGTGCCACTTTGATAATTTACTAAAACTAAAATAATAGGAAACTAAAAGAAAGCAAAGTATATATAAAAAAATAAAAACAGAAGAAAACAAAAGAAATTAAAAGCCCCCCCCTCTCACTGGGCCTCGGCCCAGCTGGGCATCCAACTGGGCCAACCCACCTAGCCCAGCCGGTCCACCCATGGCTATAACCCCCCCCCCCCCACTACCAGAAACCTAACCCCATTCCCCCACTCTCCCCACGATTCCTCCCCCCCCACGAAAATATCCCCCTCTGCCCCGACTAGATCGGGATCGAGGGAGGAGGACCTCGCCGCCGCCCGGAGCCACCCCTCTGTCGCTGCCGTCCTCCTCATCTCCGCCTCGGCCCCGCCGCCTCACCCCTGCGCCCGATGCAAGCCGGCATCGGCGCCGCCCCTCCCGGACTCCTCGCCCCTCCTCTCCCTCACGCGGCGCCCAGGTGAAGCCACGGCCTCGCCTCGTCGTCGACCCGACGCCATGACGCCGTCGCCGACCATGGTCGCCGGAGCCGCCCCCTCGTCTACCTCCACCTCGTCGGGCGCCTCGTCACCCTCCTTCCCGAGAGCCAGTCACCGGAGCTCCTCTGCCTCATCCCCCTCGACGGATCTGCTCGTGCCCGAGGACGCCGCCCACATCGCCAGTCGCCGGAACCACCCCGTCGGCCTGCCTCCTCCTCATCGCCGGCCTGCTTCCCCTCCAGCGCCGTCGTCCCCATCAACCCCCACGAGCCCCGCTGCCCCGACCCTGCTCCTCGATGTGAGCCTCGCCTCCTCCCTTTCGCCCTCGTACGCCCGAGTTCCGGGCGACGCAAGCCCCACCTCGCCTCCTGTCGCCGGCGCTCCTAGCCTCCTCGTCGCACGCCCTGGCGACGCCCGCCGTTGCCTGCGGCCGCGGCCATGTTCGCACGCCCTGGCGACGCCCGCCGTTGCCTGCGGCCGCGGCCATGTCCGCACGCCCCACCTCTGTCCCGCCGCCTCCGGCGCTGGCCCGCGTCCGCGCTGGCCGCCGTGGCCTCGCCGCCGCCGGGCATAGCCCTGGCCGGCCTCGCCTCCCCTCGCGTGGTGGGCGCCTTGGGTGCGCCCCGTACCCACACGCCCGTAACCGCCCGCCCACTCACGGGGCTCCGCCCCAGCAACCACGCCCGAACCCGATAGGCCCCTGTGGCCTATGACAGATGGGCCCCATGCCCATAACATTTTATAAAAAAAAAGAGGAATTAAATATAAAAATAATAAATAAAAGAATGATTTAATAAAATTAATAATTAATTAATTAATTATCTAATGAATTAATTAAGTTAATTAATCCGGTTTAATTAATTTAATTAACTAGTTAGGTTAATTAGATAGTAATTAAATTAACTAATCTGTAATTAACCTAAACAGAGAATGACAGGTGGGTCCCACTGGACCCACATGTCAGGTTGACCAAGTCAACTCTGTTGACTGCAGACGTCAGCATGACATCATGCTGACGTCATAAATCCTTTTTTCGAATTAATTAAATAATTAATTAAATTCCAGAAATTAATAAAATCTTTAGAAAATCATATCTTTTAATCCGTAACTCGGATTAAATTATTTTCAACATGAAAGTTGCTCAGAACGACGAGACGAATCCGGATACGCGGTCCGTTCGTCCGCCACACACCCCTAACCTATCGAACCCGCAACTTTCCCCTCCGGCTCCTCTGCCCGAAAACACGAAACACCGGGAATACTTTCCCGGGGTCCCCCCCCCTTTCACCGGTATCACCTACTACCGCGTTAGGGCACACCGAACACCGCATATTGCCTTGATATATTTTGTGGTGCTTTGTTTGCTCTGTATTCATTATTTCTTCCCCCTCTTCTCTCCGGTAGACTACGAGACCGACGCTGCTGCTGACCAGTTCGACTACGGAGTTGACGACCCCTCTCTCTTGCCAGAGCAACCAGGCAAGCCCCCCCCTTGATCACCAGATATCGCCTATTCTCCTCTATACTGCTTGCATTAGAGTAGTGTAGCATGTTACTGCTTTCGTTAATCCTATTCTGATGCATAGCCTGACATTGTCGCTACATCTGTTGATACCTTACCTGCAATCCTAAATGCTTAGTATAGGGTGCTAGTTTATCATCATTGGCCCTACATTCTTGTCAGTCTGCCTTGCTATACTATCGGGCCGTGATCACTTGGGAGGTGATCACCGGTATATACTATACATACATACATACTATACCGATGGTGACTAAAGTCGGGTCAGCTCATTGAGTACCCGCAAGTGATTCTGACGAGGGGGCTGAAAGGACAGGTGGCTCCATCCCGGTAGAGGTGGGCCTGGGTTCCCGACGGCCCTCGACTGTTACTTTGTGGCGGAGCGACAGGGCAGGTTGAGACCACCTAGGAGACAGGTGGGCCTGGCCCTGTTCGGCGTTCGCGGATACTTAACACGCTTAACAAGATCTTGGTATTTGATCTGAGTCGGCTACGAGCCTATACGCACTAACCATCTACGTGGGAGTAGTTATGGGTATCCCGACGTCGTGGTATCAGCCGAAGCACTTCAGACGTCAGCGACGGAGCGGCGCACGCCGAATTGGACTGGAACGCCACTAGGCTAGGTCTGCTTTCGGCCGCCCTCGCAACGTGCAGGTGTGCTATGGGCGATGGGCCCAGACCCCTGTGCGCTTAGGTTTAGACCGGCGTGCTGGCCTCTCTGTTTTGCCTAGGTGGGGCTGCGACGTGTTGATCTTCCGAGGCCGGGCATGACCCAGGAAAGTGTGTCCGGCCAAATGGGATCGAGCGTGTTGGGTTATGTGGTGCACCCCTGCAGGGAAGTTAATCTATTCGAATAGCCGTGATCTTCGGTAACAGGACGACTTGGAGTTGTACCTTGACCTTATGACAACTAGAACCGGATACTTAATAAAACACACCCTTCCAAGTGCCAGATACAACCGGTGGTCGCTCTACCTCAGGGATATGAGGAGGGGATCGCCGGGTAGGATTATGCTATGAGATGCTACTTCAAGATGCTACTTGGAGGACTTCAATCTACTCCCTTCTACATGCTGCAAGACGGAGGCTGCCAGAAGCGTAGTCTTCGACAGGATTAGCTATCCCCCTCTTATTCTGGCATTCTGCAGTTCAGTCCACCGATATGGCCCTTTACACATATACCCATGCATATGTAGTGTAGCTCCTTGCTTGCGAGTACTTTGGATGAGTACTCACGGTTGCTTTCTCCCTCTTTTCCCTTTTCCCTTCTACCTGGTTGACGCAACCAGATGCTGGAGCCCTGGAGCCAGACGCCACCGTCGACGACGACCCCTACTACACCGGAGGGCCTACTACTACGTGCAGCCCGCTGACGACGACCAAGAGTAGTTAGGAGGATCCCAGGCAGGAGGCCTACGCCTCTTTCGATCTGTATCCCAGTTTGTGCTAGCCTTCTTAAGGCAAACTTGTTTAACTTATGTCTGTACTCAGATATTGTTGCTTCCGCTGACTCGTTTATGATCGAGCACTTGTATTCGAGCCCTCGAGGCCCCTGGCTTGTATTATGATGCTTGTATGACTTATTTTATTTGTAGAGTTGTGTTGTGATATCTTCCCGTGAGTCCCTGATCTTGATCGTACACATTTGCGTGCATGATTAGTGTACGATTGAATCGGGGGCGTCACAAGTTGGTATCAGAACCGACTGCCTGTAGGAATCCCTCTTCCAACTCCTTGGCCGAAGTTGAGTCTAGACATTGCAAAACTTTTACTAACATGGCTGTGTGTCTTACGGGCACACGTCGCCATTGGGTGGTACTAGGATCTTTTACTCCTCGGCCTTTACTCTGGGACTCTGATCTCTCTTCTATTCGGGTTAAATGAATTTTGCTAAATCTAACATTAGGATCTCATTATCACTTTCACCCGGAGAGCCCCTTATTACTGATGATCGTCTGCTGCACGTGAAGACCCTGAAGATACTTTCCGCTGTTAACCCGAGAACTTGTGTTCATCGCGTTTGCAATTCCCCTTCCACCGTCAACCATTATGGGTAACTACTTACAGTTGTTATTCTTATATCATCCCCAGTGGTCTTGTTATTACAAGATACCCTGAAAAACTCGTCGTGGTTTCGATAATCCCTTGAGCTTACTGCCTTGCGGTTCTTGTCACTTGAATACCCCTACGGTTAATTCTCGCATTTATCGAGTATCCGCCCATCCCCCAGTTGTTCATGTGTTACACAAAAGTCTTCGAAATACCACCCGATATTCCGAAAATCCTCAGCAACCTATTGCTCTGGAATTTCTTGTTTGCTTTCATTATGATTAATCCCATAAGTATAGAAATCTTATTGACATTCCTTGTCATTATCATTTTGAGTCTGTTGACTCAATATGTTGCGAATACACGCAATCATCATTGATCCTTATAAATTACCTTTCCGGCTGAGCTTCCATTCTTTTAACTGGAATTGGTTCTCGACCAATCCAATTGTCGTTGATTGTACCCTAAGGCTATTCAACTTATCCATCCCTAATCAGAGCATTGCTTCTGATCCCTTGATTTGGAAATCATAATTCCTTTGCATTTGACAATTGAGTTAGTCAGTTATTTCTATAATCTGATCCCCTTGCATTCTTCTTCCTCTAGTTGAGTACCGATACTCGTATCAGATCCTTTGTGGACCATCAAGTCCTTTGTTGGATTGTTATCCGACAGTGTCCTACACATTTGATCACCTTGTGAGTTCTTCCCCTGATACATAATGCCTTTGTTAAGTTGTATCCTCTGCTTGGCCAACCATGCTCTGCTTTCGGGCTTGTGTTATTTACTCTTGAAAATTGTGGTATATGTTTCTAAGAGGCCACTAAGGGTTGAACATATGCTTTCTCTAGACCGTGTGAACCCGAAAGTTTTCACGAGTCGTACTCTTCTGGTATTTTGCCAGATAAAATTTCAAAACTATAACTTTATTGAGTGCGAGAAGTGAATGAAAGGTTGTGCATTGGAGAAGTGGGAGTCGACCTTGAACTTTGCATTCATGCCCATGGACACGATGTACATCTTCTCATCGAAGCTTCTTTTAAAATCAATTATTCCCTTGGTATAAGTTCATCTTATATCCGAGATCTGGCCTTTTTGCAATCGTGGTTCTGACCATGTTCTCCTTTAAATATCATGTCCTGTGCAAGTTTAAGCACTTGTCTTCTATAGAGCAATACCCCAGTTCAACTTCTAGTTTGATCTGTCGTCGAGTATTACCACCTGGTATCTCGAGATTATCTTGGAACTGCATAATTTCTTATGAGTTCTTCATCAAGTACTACATACTCACCAATTACAATTTTTCATGGGCTCGGAGTTATTGAACACTCAAAGACACCGATAACTGAACTGAGTCCGCTTTACGGTTCAACAACTCTTCAGTAAGCTTCTATAAGTACGAGTTTGTACCCGATCACGCCATTCCTAGCCTGTTTGGCTATATCATTGTCGTGACGATTCTAACCGTGCTACCTGGTCCTTATTCTCGGAGCACCAATTTTCGACGGTGAACTAACCTTACGTCGATTTTCCTCGTCATATCCTTTCACCTTAAACAACAAGCTTGAGTTTGAGTTTGTGTCGTACCCTTGGTTCCAATAACCTTTCACTTCATCATTACTTTGACTTGATGTCGTCGCCGATCGATTACATCTTCATGAACTCTCGCGACAAAGGTTTCGTGATCGTCAACATTCTGAGCTCATCCAGGATATCAATTGGATTCATGATGAGAAATACCATCCTTGCCTCGATGAATTGTATTATCATCGACCACTTTATTGCCTTCCCACCAACACAAGCTTGTTCATGTTTGGTGTTATACCTTGAGTTCCTTGCTGTCCAGCAATTGATCTTCCTTACCTCGGAAGTATTACCATCTCTTTTTGTCAAGAATGTGGTGAGAATTTCACCACCTCTTAATAATTCTTGATATCATAATACTTCTTGCCATCTTCGTTCATTCCTTGGTCCCCGTATTGTTTTCAACCGGAATACCGACAATGGAGCTATGACGTGTGAATTCAAAACTTCTAGCAACCCTATTTCTTTGAAGTGAATGGGCGATAGTTCATTCCAAGTCCTTCGCTAATTGAATCACCATTCTGACATTGGTCGTGCAACCCAGCCCATATTTCGGGCGCACATTTCAACCAATGTTTAATTGTGTATGTTTTCCTCGAGCATACTTCCTTATATCATTTGATCTGGCAAATGCTATCTCCTTGTTCACTTAATGGTGGAAATCCATCTTTTGGGGAATCTCGGCGAATTGCCGTTGAGTTCACCAGACACCTCCTTGTCCTCTCCTTGGGTTAATGATGAACTCTTGTTAATGGAAGTCACTTCATAGTTCATTTCCCGAGAATCTTACAGTGTCCTCCCGTCAATTGGTGTTGCACCTTTCTTCTCAGGCATCCTGAGCCTGAGGTATCCTGACACCAATCATACCTGAATCTCCGTCAGATATGATGGTTAGGACAACTTTCCAAGAGTTATGATATTGATCCTTTGATGACCCGGTAACATGATGTCATGCCTAGCACCCCCCCGGCTGGAGGACCTATCATTATAGATTCCTTTTCAGCAAGGTTATCCATTCACCCATGAGGAAATTGTAAGACTTATTCTACAAGTTATTCATGATGGATCCTTCGTGTTTCCAGAGTCTGATCTTCACATGAAGACCATGTCAATGCTATCTCGAAGCATGTCTATGGTACTCCAATTTTCAACAAGAACATTTGAAACCCAATGTTAAATGTTTCCTGCCCAATTATCCAAACACCGTTGAATGGGTAATGTCATGAAAATTTCTCTTCCCTTTCCTAAAGGGGTTTTCTACGCTATATCCCGTCATGAATATCATGCTCTGCTTATCCTTGGGAAGGATATACCCCCGAAATATGTGTTTAAACACATTTTTCCTTTCCATTGTTCTGTTTAACCTAATGATCACATTTTCCTTTCCATGGGTCTGTTTGACCCTTCTTGTGACCTATATAATCTAAGCAGTGATAATCCCCTGCTTAGGTAAGCACCTCGTTGTACCACTCTGTAAGTAAGACCCTATTACTATTGTTGATGACATTCCGGTAACCACCGATGGACGAGAACCTTGCCTATTGGTCCGCCTCGTTCAACGAGCAGGAAAATGGTTCTCTTCGTCCCTCGCCCTTGGTATCGATGTTGTTGCCGACATATCTGACAGGCTACCCTTTGACACACCTTACTATCATGACCGTGCAAAATGTCGGCCCCTTCCTACTTTCAACCACATGGTGGGCCCATAACCCACAGTTCCACAAGATCGAAACCTGACTCTCCTGCACCCCTATTACTAAAGTTAATCCTCACGCTTGGCTTCGTATGAAAGATCACGAGCCACCTTCCTAGTGATCTATTCTGGTATCAGACGCAATGCGTATCCCCGTTGCTCTGAACCCCATTCACACTCTGTTTCAGGCAATGAACGATTGCCTATCCGCTTGAAACTTCTTATTGCACCGTCTTACTTTGCTCTCGATGTGTTTCATTTGTTCAACTCGAGAGATACTCATATGTTCATACTTGGGAAACCCCCAGAAGATTTTACCTTGTAACATCCTATCGTTGTAGAGCTGCCCCTTACCTATTCGTAAGTACGATGGAGATCCCGAAGAAAGGATGACAAATTGATCATGGTGACTTGAAGCAGTGAAATGAAGACATCAACGAAAGGGACCAACCTCTTCGAAAGGGAAGCCAAGACTGAGAAGACTCGTTAGGTTTTTCGCTACCAACACCTTCGCCCCTTACTCCACCGCTTAAATCTCGGGACGAGATTTCTTGTAGTAGAGGAGAATTGTGACGCCCGGGTAATTAAGCTACAGTGATCCTCTGCTAATGATGCCACGTCACCTCGTTTATAGTTGCTGATCTCGAGTTAGTTCGAAACCGATTCAAATTCAAATTCAAAAATAGGCAAACAATAAAAGTTTTCAAATATTAAAACTGAAATGTTCGGAGTGAACCAAATATTGCATAGATAATTATGGTGGAGAAACCACACTTTTATAAAATGTTTAAATACTGTTAAATGAATAAAAGAGTAGCAAAAACAATTATTTTAATGCTTTAAAAATAATAAACATTTTCAAAACTAAATTGTTATAAGTATTAAAACTATTGTGGCAGTGGCATAATTTGTAAAATCCTATTTAGGTGCCACTTTGATAATTTACTAAAACTAAAATAATAGGAAACTAAAAGAAAGCAAAGTATATATAAAAAAATAAAAACAGAAGAAAACAAAAGAAATTAAAAGCCCCCCCCTCTCACTGGGCCTCGGCCCAGCTGGGCATCCAACTGGGCCAACCCACCTAGCCCAGCCGGTCCACCCATGGCTATAACCCCCCCCCCCCACTACCAGAAACCCTAACCCCATTCCCCCACTCTCCCCACGATTCCTCCCCCCCCACGAAAATATCCCCCTCTGCCCCGACTAGATCGGGATCGAGGGAGGAGGACCTCGCCGCCGCCCGGAGCCACCCCTCTGTCGCTGCCGTCCTCCTCATCTCCGCCTCGGCCCCGCCGCCTCACCCCTGCGCCCGATGCAAGCCGGCATCGGCGCCGCCCCTCCCGGACTCCTCGCCCCTCCTCTCCCTCACGCGGCACCCAGGTGAAGCCACGGCCTCGCCTCGTCGTCGACCCGACGCCATGACGCCGTCGCCGACCATGGTCGCCGGAGCCGCCCCCTCGTCTACCTCCACCTCGTCGGGCGCCTCGTCACCCTCCTTCCCGAGAGCCAGTCACCGGAGCTCCTCTGCCTCATCCCCCTCGACGGATCTGCTCGTGCCCGAGGACGCCGCCCACATCGCCCGTCGCCGGAACCACCCCGTCGGCCTGCCTCCTCCTCATCGCCGGCCTGCTTCCCCTCCAGCGCCGTCGTCCCCATCAACCCCCACGAGCCCCGCTGCCCCGACCCTGCTCCTCGATGTGAGCATCGCCTCCTCCCTTTCGCCCCCGTACGCCCGAGTTCCGGGCGACGCAAGCAAGCCCCACCTCGCCTCCTGTCGCCGGCGCTCCTAGCCTCCTCGTTCGCCACGCCCTGGCGACGCCCGCCGTTGCCTACGGCCGCGGCCATGTCCGCACGCCCCACCTCTGTCCCGCCGCCTCCGGCGCCGGCCCGCGTCCGCGCTGGCCGCCGTGGCCTCGCCGCCGCCGGGCATAGCCCTGGCCGGCCTCGCCTCCCCTCGCGTGGTGGGGCGCCTTGGGTGCGCCCCGTACCCCCACGCCCGTAACCGCCGCCCACTCACGGGGCTCCGCCCCAGCAACCACGCCCGAACCCGATAGGCCCCTGTGGCCTATGACAGATGGGCCCCATGCCCATAACGTTTTATAAAAAAAAGAGGAATTAAATATAAAAATAATAAATAAAAGAATGATTTAATAAAATTAATAATTAATTAATTAATTATCTAATGAATTAATTAAGTTAATTAATTCGGTTTAATTAATTTAATTAACTAGTTAGGTTAATTAGATAGTAATTAAATTAACTAATCTGTAATTAACCTAAACAGAGAATGACAGGTGGGTCCCACTGGACCCACATGTCAGGTTGACCAAGTCAACTCTGTTGACTGCAGACGTCAGCATGACATCATGCTGACGTCATAAATCCTTTTTTCGAATTAATTAAATAATTAATTAAATTCCAGAAATTAATAAAATCTTTAGAAAATCATATCTTTTAATCCGTAACTCGGATTAAATTATTTTCAACATGAAAGTTGCTCAGAACGACGAGACGAATCCGGAGACGCGGTCCGTTCGTTCGCCACACACCCCTAACCTATCGAACCCGCAACTTTTCCCCGAAAACACGAAACACCGAGAATACTTTCCCGGGGATTTCCCCCCCTTAACCAGTACCACCTCATACCACGTTAGGGCACGCCTAGCATCGCTTCTTGACATGTCATGATTGATGTGCATTGTTTACTTGTATTCATTATTTCTTCCCCCTCTTCTCTCCGGTAGACTACGAGACCGACGCTGCTGCTGACCAGTTCGACTACGGAGTTGACGACCCCTCTCTCTTGCCAGAGCAACCAGGCAAGCCCCCCCTTGATCACCAGATATCGCCTATTCTACTCTATACTGCTTGCATTAGAGTAGTGTAGCATGTTACTGCTTTCGTTAATCCTATTCTGATGCATAGCCTGACATTGTTGCTACATCTGTTGATACCTTACCTGCAATCCTAAATGCTTAGTATAGGATGCTAGTTTATCATCATTGGCCCTACATTCTTGTCAGTCTGCCTTGCTATACTATCGGGCCGTGATCACTGGGAGGTGATCACCGGTATATACTATACATACATACATACTATACAGATGGTGACTAAAGTCGGGTCAGCTCGAAGAGTACCCGCGAGTGATTCACGGATTGGGGGCTGAAAGGACCTTTGTCCCGACGGCCCTCTGTGTGGATCTTTGTGGCGGAGCGACAGGGCAGGTTGAGACCGCCTAGGAGAGAGGTGGGCCTGGCCCTGTTCGGCGTTCGCGGACACTTAACACGCTTAACGAGATCTTGGTATTTGATCTGAGTCTGGCTACGAGCCTATACGCACTAACCATCTACGTGGGAGTAGTTATGGGTATCCCGACGTCGTGGTATCAGCCGAAGCCCTTCAGACGTCAGCGACGGAGCGGCGCGCGCCGGATTGGAACGTAAGCCTGCTCTTGTATTAAGGGGGCTAGTTCTGCTTTCGGCCGCGTACACAACGTGCAGGTGTGCTATGGGCGATGGGCCCAGACCCCTGTGCGCTTAGGTTTAGACCGGCGTGCTGGCCTCTCTGTTTTGCCTAGGTGGGGCTGCGACGTGTTGATCTTCCGAGGCCGGGCATGACCCAGGAAAGTGTGTCCGGCCAAATGGGATCGAGCGTGTTGGGTTATGTGGTGCACCCCTGCAGGGAAGTTAATCTATTCGAATAGCCGTGATCTTCGGTAACAGGACGACTTGGAGTTGTACCTTGACCTTATGACAACTAGAACCGGATACTTAATAAAACACACCCTTCCAAGTGCCAGATACAACCGGTGGTCGCTCTACCTCAGGGATATGAGGAGGGGATCGCCGGGTAGGATTATGCTATGAGATGCTACTTCAAGATGCTACTTGGAGGACTTCAATCTACTCCCTTCTACATGCTGCAAGACGGAGGCTGCCAGAAGCGTAGTCTTCGACAGGATTAGCTATCCCCCTCTTATTCTGGCATTCTGCAGTTCAGTCCACCGATATGGCCCTTTACACATATACCCATGCATATGTAGTGTAGCTCCTTGCTTGCGAGTACTTTGGATGAGTACTCACGGTTGCTTTCTCCCTCTTTTCCCTTTTCCCTTCTACCTGGTTGACGCAACCAGATGCTGGAGCCTTGGAGCCAGACGCCACCGTCGACGACGACCCCTACTACACCGGAGGTGCCTACTACTACGTGCAGCCCGCTGACGACGACCAAGAGTAGTTAGGAGGATCCCAGGCAGGAGGCATGCGCCTCTTTCGATCTGTATCCCAGTTTGTGCTAGCCTTCTTAAGGCAAACTTGTTTAACTTATGTCTGTACTCAGATATTGTTGCTTCCGCTGACTCGTTTATGATCGAGCACTTGTATTCGAGCCCTCGAGGCCCCTGGCTTGTATTATGATGCTTGTATGACTTATTTTATTTGTAGAGTTGTGTTGTGATATCTTCCCGTGAGTCCCTGATCTTGATCGTACACATTTGCGTGCATGATTAGTGTACGATTGAATCGGGGGCGTCACACCTCCCAACAAGTGCTATCATTTAACGCCCCTAGCTAGGCATTGAGATTTCAATGATGCTCACAAGAAAGGCAAGAATTGAGGCACAAAGAGAGCATCATAAAACATGTGACAAACACACTTAAGTATAACATACTTCCTATGCATAGGCATATTATAGGCAAACAAATTATCGTAGCAAGCAAAAACTAGCATACGCAAGGAAGCGGAAAGGAACAATAGTAATCTCAACATAACGAGAGGTAATTTAGTAACATGAAAATTTCTATAACCATATTTTCCTCTCTTATAATAATTACATGTAGGATCATAAGAAAATTCAACAATATATCTGTCACATAACATATTCTCAACACGATCCACATGCATGCGAAGTTGACACTCTTCCAAAATAGTGGGATTATCATTAACTAAAGTCATGATTTCTCCAAGCCCACTTTTATCAAAAATTTCATAAGATTGAATGTTATCCAAATATGTGGGATCTAAAGTTGACACTCTTCCAAACCCACTTTCAATATTATTGCAAAAAAATTATAAATCTCATATTCATCATGGGGATTAAATAAATTTTCAAGATTATAAGAAAAATCACCCCAATCATGATCGTTGCAACAAATAGTGGACATAACAAAACTAGCATCCCCAAGCTTAGGGTTTTGCATTTTATTAGCACAATTGACATCAAGAGAATTTATAGTAAAATCATTGCAATCATGCTTTTCATCGAAGGAACTAGCAAGTATGGGTGCAATAGCAACGATCTCATGTTTAACATAAGGAACTATAGCAAATTCATCTTCATAAATATTGGCATCATGGCCACAAGAATAGCAAGCGTCATGTTCATCAAGGGATATTTCAATCAAATTATTGGAATCATCATTATATATAGATTCATGCACATCATTATTTTCTTCCGAAGCAACGGTCATTCTCTCAATAAATTCTTTGACACAGACATTATGAGCATAGTTTTCATAGCAATATTTAAGTATGTCAAAATTTTCAGATTCGTATAGAGTAATATCGTACTTTTCAATCAAAGAAGCAACTTCATAAGCACCCTTAAAAGCAACAAATTCTTCAATTTGTTCGATATCATAGTAACTATAAACACCCTTTGCATAAGAAGATAAGATTTCATTATCATTAAACTCAAGTAGGTAGGGAAGGTGTTTTTTAGGGTTCTTAGAGCAACAAGTAAAATCACAAATTTCACAAAGATTCCAAGCATAACACAGCAATCTGTTTATTTGACTCCATAAGAGTTTCCCTTTTTCAGACAAATGGTGACGCACAAATGAGCATGCTCATCTAAAGATTTCCCATCAACTTGGCTAGTTGGGGTTTCAGCACGAGCGCATAAGGATCAAAGATGATCCAAGTAGAACACTTTAAGTGGATCCATATCAATAGATTTTTAGCAAGCGAAGATGCAAGCATATAGAAGGCACCAGGAAACACAAACAAAGATACATACGGGAAGAAGGCGAACGGAAAAGAGAGGGCGAATAAAACGGCAAGGGTGAAGTGGGGGAGAGGAAAACGAGAGGCAAATGGCAACTAATGTAATGCGGGAGATAGGGATTGTGATGGGTACTTGGTATGTTGACTTTTGCGTAGACTCCCCGGCAACGGCACCAGAAAAAGGTCTTGATAACCCACAAGTATAGGGGATCGCAACAGTATTCGAGGGTACAGTATTTAACCCAAATTTATTGATTCGACACAAGGGGAGCCAAAGAATATTCTCAAGTATTAGCAGCCGAGTTGTCAATTCAACCACACCTGGAAACTTAGTATCTGCAGCAAAGTGTTTAGTAGCAAAGTAATATGATAGTGGTGGTAGCGGTAACAAAAGAGTAAAGAAAGCAAAGTAATATTTTTCGTATTTTGTAGTGATTGTAACAGTAGCAACGGGAAAGTAAATAAGCGTAAACCAGTATATGGAAAACTCGTAGGCACCGGATTAGTGATGGATAATTATGCCGGATGCAGTTCATCATGTAACAGTCATAACATAGGGTGACATAGAACTAGCTCCAATTCATCAATGTAATGTAGGCATGTATTCCGAATATAGTCATACGTGCTTAGGGAAAAGAACTTGCATGCCATCTTTTGTCCTACCCTCCCGTGGCAGCAGGGTCCTAATGGAAACTAAGGGATATTAAGGCCTCCTTTTAATAGAGAACCGGAACAAAGCATTAGCACATAGTGAATACATGAACTCCTCAAACTATGGTCATCACCGGGAGTGGTCCCGATTATTATCACTTCGGGGTTGCCGGATCATAACACATAGTAGGTGACTATAGACTTGCAAGATAGGATCAAGAACTCACATATATTCATGAAAACATAATGGGTTCAGATCTGAAATCATGGCACTCGGGCCCTAGTGACAAGCATTAAGCATAGCAAAGTCATAGCAACATCAATCTCAAAACATAGTGGATACTAGGGATCAAACCCTGACAAAACTAACTCGATTACATGATAAATCTCATTCAACCCATCACCGTCCAGCAAGCCTACGATGGAATTACTCACGCACGGCGGTGAGCATCATGAAATTGGTGATGGAGGATGGTTGATGATGACGACGGCGACGAATCCCCCTCTCCGGAGACCCGAACGGACTCCGGATCAGCCCTCCCGAGAGGTTTTAGGGCTTAGCGGCGGCTCCGTATCGTAAAATGCGATGATTTCTTCTTCCCTATTTTTTTTCTCCCCGAAAGCCAATATATAGAGTTGGATTTGGCGTCGGAAGGTGTCCAGGGGGGCCCACGAGGTAGGGAGGTGCGCCCTAGGGGGGGCGCCCCCCACCCTCGTGGACAGGGTGTGGGCCCCCCTGGTCTTCATCTTTGGCGAGGATTTCTTATTATTTATTATAAGGTATTCCGTGGAGTTTCAGGTCATTCCGAGAACTTTTGTTTTCTGCACATAAAACAACATCATGGCAATTCTGCTGAAAACAGCGTCAGTCCGGGTTAGTTCCATTCAAATCATACAAGTTAGAGTCCAAAACAAGGGCAAAAGTGTTTGGAAAAGTAGATACGACGGAGACGTATCACATCCTAAAAATTCAGACAGCCGTAATTCATGAGATTGCAATGCCTGAGCGAGTGAGCGAATTTTTGTCAATCATGGGGATAAATATCCTTGTGGCGAAACCCATGGGTTAACCGAATAAGATGACGATACCTGATGCGGGTAAGTAGAGCTGCTAAAATATATCCAACCCAAAAAACTATTTGATCGGTTGGCCCATGTTATGACTCAAGCTCGCAAGCTCAAATAGATCAAGCTCTTATGGGTTGCTGGGATGTCAGCGCCCACAAGGACAGAGCCAGTCATCCAGAAGCGTGAGGTCACGAGGACTCGACTCATGGGCCGGCAGCCTTGCGGCCCACTCGCGATCGACGACTCCCCCAGTGGCTTGCAGGCCCAGACTGGGCCCGTTAAGGGTGTACGCTGATATATGCGGGTGTGTGTGCGTTGCGTGAGGATTGGTAAAGGAGTTGGTGGCTTCAGCCATGGCTAGTGTGTGGCGTGCGTGAGCTTATGCATACATTCATGGTGAATTAGCTACAGATCTGAGATCAATACAAGTTATATCCTCACATCTGGCATTAGAGCCGTTCCATCCTGGAGATTCCCCACCACCCACACCGCACCAGATTCAGCAAATTGCGACGGCTGCAGGCCATGGAGGGTTTGTCAGCAGAGGGGTGCAACATCCATGAGCTCGTCAAATCCGCCATCACCGACGATCTCGATCTGCGCCTCAAGGTACACAGCGAAGATCTCCTCAAATCCATGACCAAATTGCTCCAGGACTCGACCAAAACCTTGGATGGCCTTATCACGACACGCGTTGACGGTGCCCGCTCCGAGCTCCTCCTCGACATCGACCAGATCCGCGTGGAATTGGAGTTGACTGGAGCTCCCAATACATTCCAAGGGGCAATGAACACAGATCTAGCTCCAGTCCTGAGAGGTGAGGATCCCTATGCTGTATATTTCTTTGATGATATCCTAGTTTTAAGCAAAACTTTCAAGCTACATCTCCTACACCTAGACAAGGTATTGGGTATTCTGCTAGAGAAACAATGGAAGGTGAAACTCAGTAAGTGTGATTTTGCCAAGCAAGAGATTGTTTACCTTGGTCATGTCATAAGTGACAAGGGGGTTTCCACTGATGCCATTAAAATCACAGTTGTTAAGAACTGGCCAACTCCTACTGATGTGAAGTAGGTCAGAGGATTTTTGGGCTTAACTCGATACTACAGGAAGTTTATCAAAAACTATGGTGTAATTAGCAGACCCCTGACTGAATTGTTGAAAAAGGGGGCTATATTTGTGTGGACTCCTGATACTGAATTAGCTTTCCAAACACTGAAGCAAGCTATGATTCATGCTCCTGTCCTAGCTCTTCCAGATTACTCCAAGCAGTTTGTGGTGGAAACAGATGCATGTGAAGTTGGTATTGGGGCTGTTCTCATGCAACAGGATCATCCAATTGCATTTGTCAGCAGAGCCCTAGGTCCTAAGAACAGAGGTCTTTCTCTATATGAGAAGGAATACATGGCAATATTACTAGCTATTGAACAGTGGAGACCATACTTGCAATTTCAGGAGTTCATTATCAAGACAGATCAAAAGAGCTTGGTTCATCTATCTGATCAAAGATTACACACCCCTTGGCAACAAAAAGCGCTCACCAAAATGATGGGCCTCACTATAAGATCATGTATAAGAAAGGATCTGACAATTCAACAGCAGATGCTCTTTCTAGAAGGCCTCATGCAGATTCTCAGCTGCTAACAATATCATGTGCTCAACCCAGTTGGCTAGATGAAGTTGTCAGGAGTTACACAAATGATCCTAAAGCACAAGAGTTACTGTGCCAACTGACCCTGCAGCCGGGCTCCAAAGATAAATTTCAGCTAGTTAATGAGTTAATAAAGTACAAAGGTTGCATTTGGGTGGGTAATGACAGTACCTTGCATATCAGAATTTGCCAAGCTTTTCATAACACACCTTTGGGAGGGCACTCTGGTTTCTCAGTTACGTATAAGAGAATTCGTGCTCTCTTTAAGTGGGTTGGTATGAAGAAGGCCATTCAGCATTTTGTGCAATCTTGCTTAGTGTGTCAGCAAGCGAAGCCTGAGCGTGTGGCTTACCCGGGACTGCTATCACCATTGCTAGTGCCTGCCAAGGCCTGGGCAACTGAAAGCACAAGTGCTCCCTGGGTGGTTTTGGTAATTAATGTCAACATATCTCTTGTTGGACTAACACTTTTACCTAGTATGTTTCAGATAAGTTCAACAATGGAGTGGCATGGACTAGAGGATGTAGAACCCCTTCAAGATGCTAAGGACAAAGGATTGGCTCAAGCTTCAAGATCAAGACTCTACATTTTCTATTTTAGTGATCCAAGATCACATTGAGTCTATAGGAAAAGCCAATACTATCAAGGAGGGATGAGGTGTTGCTTAATGAGCCTCTTGCTTCATGTGCTTAGTGATATGCTCCAAAATCCTCAACTATCTTCCCACATCCACACATTTGATCTAAACCAAAAGTCAAACTCGGCCCCACCGATTCTTTCTATCCGGCGCCACCGAGTTTCAGATGTCATAGCCACTACCACAAACCCTAGCAAATCGGTTTCACCGATAGGGATCTCGGTCTCACCGAGATGGGATTGAAATTTCTCTATTTCCCTTCGTAACGTTTCGGTCTTACCGAGATGAGCGATCGGTCCCACCGAGATTGCAATGTAAACTCTGTGTTTCCCTTTTGTAACATTTCAGTCTCACCGAGATGAGCGAATCAGTCCCACCGAGTTTACCTGACCAACTCTCTGGTTAGCTTATTACCAAAATCGATCCCACCAAGTTTGTGTAATCGGTCACACCGAGATTACGTTATGCCCTAACCCTAACCATATCGGTCCTACCGAGTTGCATCTCAGTCCCACCGAAAATCCTAACGGTCACTAGGTTTGCTGAATCGGTCCGACCAAGTTTAACCATTCGGTCCCACTGAGTTTGGCAAATTGTGTGTAACGGTTAGATTTTGTGTGGAGGCTATATATACCCTCCAGCCACTCTTCATTCGTGGAGAGAGCCATCAGAACATACCTACACTTCCAATACACATTTTCTGAGAGAGAACTACCTACTCATGTGTTGAGGTCAAGATATTCCATTCCAACCATATGAATCTTGATCTCTAGCCTTCCCCAAGTTGCTTTCCACTCAAATCTTCTTTCCACCAAATCCAAATCCTGTGAGAGAGAGTTGAGTGTTGGGGAGACTATCATTTGAAGCACAAGAGCAAGGAGTTCATCATCAACACACCATTTGTTACTTCTTGGAGAGTGGTGTCTCCTAGATTGGCTAGGTGTCACTTGGGAGCCTCCAACAAGATTGTGGAGTTGAACCAAGGAGTTTGTAAGGGCAAGGAGATCGCCTACTTCGTGAAGATCTAACGCTAGTGAGGCAAGTCCTTCGTGGGCGATGGCCGTGATGGAATAGACAAGGTTGCTTCTTCGTGGACCCTTCATGGGTGGAGCCCTCCATGGACTCGCGCAACCGTTACCCTCCGTGGGTTGAAGTCTCCATCAACGTGGATGTACGATAGCACCACCTATCGGAACCACGACAAAAACATCCGTGTCTCCAATTGCGTTTGAGTACTCCAAACCCTTCCCTTTACATTCTTGCAAGTTGCATGCTTTACTTTCCGCTGCTCATATACTCATTGCATGCTTGCTTGATATGTATTGTGTTTGTTGAACATGTGCTTAAACTCCACTTAAACTTAAGAATATTAAAAACTGCAACTTTTGGCACTTAGTGTCTAATCACCCCCCTCTAGACACCTCTTCTCGATCCTTTCAATTGGTATCAAAGCTTTGGTCTCCATTGCCTCGGTTTAAACACCTTTGGAGGAAAATGGATGTGTCTATGTTGGGAAATCTTAGACATAGAGTGCCTATTCTTGATGGAGAATACTTTCATGAGTGGAAAAATGAAATGCTTGAGATTTTCAATGAATATCACTTGAACAAGTACATTGCTAGTCCTTGTGCACCTCATATTGATCCCTTGCATCCCACACCCGAAGAAGATCTTGACATGATTCGCAATCTTAGAACCATCAATCTTATCATAAGAGGCTTGCCCAAAAATTTGATTGCTAGTTTGCCTACTCTTGATTGTGCCTATACTATATGGAAATTTCTTGAGGAACGATTTCCAGATTATTCCTTAAAAAAATTAGACGAAATTCTCCATAAGTCTATTGCTTTGAGTAAGATGAACTCTAGTGATCCTAGCTTTGGTAATTGTCTATTTGAGCTTACCAATCTCATGCGTGCTAAAGAAAATGTTGGAATCATTAGCGATATCATATCCGAAGCTATTAGAATTCATAAAGGTAACCATTCATCTAATGAATTACCCTCTCTAGGAATTGATCAATCACAAGATGACGTTGAACATGGATACTATGATGAAGACGATGATAGTGACTATGATCTTGATAATGCAATGAGGCATTTTGGTCTTATGGCAAATCTTCGCGGCTACATGGCTGGAGGTGAAGGAAATATGCCCTAGAGGCAATAATAAAGTTATTATTTATTTCCTTATATCATGATAAAGGTTTATTATTCATGCTAGAATTGTATTAACCGGAAACATAATACATGTGTGAATACATAGACAAACAGAGTGTCACTAGTATGCCTCTACTAGACTAGCTTGTTAATCAAAGATGGTTATGTTTCCTAACCATGAACAAAGAGTTGTTATTTGATTAACGAGGTCACATCATTAGTTGAATGATCTGATTGACATGACCCATTATATTAGCTTAGCACCCGATCGTTTAGTATGTTGCTATTGCTTTATTCATGACTTATACATGTTCCTATGACTATGAGATTATGCAACTCCCGTTTGCCGGAGGAACACTTTGGGTACTACCAAACGTCACAACGTAACTGGGTGATTATAAAGGAGTACTACAGGTGTCTCCAATGGTAGATGTTGGGTTGGCGTATTTCGAGATTAGGATTTGTCACTCCGATCATCGGAGAGGTATCTCTGGGCCCTCTCGGTAATGCACATCATTTAAGCCTTGCAAGCATTGCAACTAATGAGTTAGTTGCAGGATGATGTATTACGGAACGAGTAAAGAGACTTGCCGGTAACGAGATTGAACTAGGTATTGGATACCGACGATCGAATCTCGGGCAAGTAACATACCGATGACAAAGGGAACAACGTATGTTGTTATGCGGTCTGACCGATAAAGATCTTCGTAGAATATGTAGGAGCCAATATGGACATCCAGGTCCCGCTATTGGTTATTGACTGGAGATGTGTCTCGGTCATGTCTACATTGTTCTCGAACCGTAGGGTCCGCACGCTTAACGTTACGATGACAGTTATATTATGAGTTTATGCATTTTGATGTACCGAAGGTTGTTCGGAGTCCCGGATGTGATCACGGACATGACGAGGAGTCTCGAAATGGTCGAGACATAAAGATTGATATATTGGAAGCCTATGTTTGGACATCGGAAGTGTTCCGGGTGAAATCGGGAATTTTACCGGATTACCGGGAGGTTACCGGAACCCCCCGGAATGCAAATGGGCCAACATGGGCCTTGGTGGAAAGGTGAAAGGGCTGCCCCATGGGCTGCGCGCTCCCCCCCCTTCCCCTAGTCCTATTAGGACTAGGGAAGGTGGCCGGCCAACCCCTCTCTCTTTCCCCACTTGGGGAGTCCTATTTGGAATAGGATTGGAAGGGGAGTCCTACTCCCAGCGGGAGTAGGACTCCTCCTATGGCTGCTGCACCCCTCCCCCTTTGCCCCTTTATATACGGGGGCAGGGGGCACCTCTAGACACACAATTGATCATTGAGATCTTTCCTTAGCCGTGTGCGGTGCCCCCTGCCACCAAATTCCACCTCGATCATATTGTTGCAGTGCTTAGGCGAAGCCCTGCGTCGGTAGTACATCAAGATCGTCACCACGCCGTCGTGCTGACGGAACTCTTCCTCGACGCTTTGCTGGATCGGAGCCCGAGGATCGTCATCGAGCTGAACGTGTGCTAAGAACTCGGAGGTGCCGGAGTAACGGTGCTTGGATCGGTCGGATCGGGAAGAAGACGTACGACTACTTCCTCCATGTTGTGTCAACGCTTCCGTTGCGATCTACAAGGGTACGTAGATCATACTCTCCACTCGTTGCTATGCATCACCATGATCTTGCGTGTGCGTAGGAAATTTTTTTGAAATTACTACGTTCCCTAACAGTGGCATCGGAGCCTAGGTTTTATGGTTTGATGTTATGTGCACGAGTAGAACACAAGTGAGTTGTGGGCGATACAAGTCATACTGCCTACCAGCATGTCATACTTTGGTTCGGCGGTATTGTTGGACGAGACGACCCAGACCAACCTTACGCGTACGCTTACGCGAGACCGGTTCCCTCGACGTGCTTTGCACATAGATGGCTTGCGGGAGACTGTCTCTCCAACTTTAGTTGAACCGAGTATGGCTACGCCCGGTCCTTGAGAAGGTTAAAACGGAGTCTATTTGACAAACTATCGTTGTGGTTTTGATGCGTAGGTGAGATGAGTTCTTGCTTAAGCCCGTAGCAGCCACGTAAAACTTGCAACAACAAAGTAGAGGACGTCTAACTTGTTTTTGCAGGGCATGTTGTGATGTGATATGGTCAAGGCATGATGCTAAATTTTATTGTATGAGATGATCATGTTTTGTAACCGAGTTATCGGCAACTGGCAGGAGCCATATGGTTGTCGCTTTATTGTATGCAATGCAATCGCGATGTAATGCTTTACTTTATTACTAAGCGGTAGTGATAGTCGTGGAAGCATAAGATCGGCGAGACGACAACGATGCTACGATGGAGATCAAGGTGTCGCGCCGGTAATGATGGTGATCATGACGGTGCTTCGGAGATGGAGATCACAAGCACAAGATGATGATGGCCATATCATATCACTTATATTGATTGCATGTGATGTTTATCCTTTTATGCATCTTATCTTGCTTTGATTGACGGTAGCATTATAAGATGATCTCTCACTAAATTATCAAGAAGTGTTCTCCCTGAGTATGCACTGTTGCCAAAGTTCGTCGTGCCCAGACACCACGTGATGATCGGGTGTGATAAGCTCTACGTCCATCTACAACGGGTGCAAGCCAGTTTTGCACACGCAGAATACTCAGGTTAAACTTGACGAGCCTAGCATATGCAGATATGGCCTCGGAACACGGAGACCGAAAGGTCGAGCATGAATCATATAGTAGATATGATCAACATAACGATGTTCACCAGTGAAAACTACTCCATCTCACGTGATGATCGGTTATGGTTTAGTTGATTTGGATCACGTGATCACTTAGAGGATTAGAGGGATGTCTATCTAAGTGGGAGTTCTTAAGTAATTTGATTAACTGAACTTAAACTTATCATGAACTTAGTATCTGATAGTATCTTGCTTGTTATGTTGATTGTAGATAGATGGCTCGTGCTGTTGTTCCATTGAATTTTAATGCGTTCCTTGAGAAAGCAAAGTTGAAAGATGATGGTAGCAATTACACGGACTGGGTCCGTAACTTGAGGATTATCCTCATTGCTGCACAGAAGAATTACGTCCTGGAAGCACCGCTGGGTGCCAGGCCTGCTGCTAGAGCAACACCAGAAGTTATGAACGTCTGGCAGAGCAAAGCTGATGACTACTCGTTAGTTCAGTGTGCCATGCTTTACGGCTTAGAATCGGGACTTCAACGACGTTTTGAACGTCATGGAGCATATGAGATGTTCCAGGAGTTGAAGTTAATATTTCAAGCAAATGCCCGGATTGAGAGATATGAAGTCTCCAATAAGTTCTATAGCTGCAAGATGGAGGAGAACAGTTCTGTCAGTGAGCATATACTCAAAATGTCTGGGTATAATAATCACTTGATTCAATTGGGAGTTAATCTTCCAGATGATTGCGTCATTGACAGAATTCTTCAATCACTGCCACCAAGCTACAAGAGCTTCGTGATGAACTATAATATGCAAGGGATGAACAAGACTATTCCCGAGCTCTTCGCAATGCTGAAAGCTGCGGAGGTAGAAATCAAAAAGGAGCATCAAGTGTTGATGGTTAACAAAACCACTAGTTTCAAGAAAAAGGGCAAAGGGAAGAAGAAGGGGAACTTCAAAAAGAACGGCAAGCAAGTTGCTGCTCAAGAGAAGAAACCCAAGTCTGGACCTAAGCCTGAAACTGAGTGCTTTTACTGCAAGCAGACTGGTCACTGGAAGCGGAACTGCCCCAAGTATTTGGCGGATAAGAAGGATGGCAAGGTGAACAAAGGTATATGTGATATACATGTTATTGATGTGTACCTTACTAGAGCTCGCAGTAGCACCTGGGTATTTGATACTGGTTCTGTTGCTAATATTTGCAACTCGAAACAGGGACTACGGAATAAGCGGACACTAGCAAAGGACGAGGTGACGATGCGCGTGGGAAACGGTTCCAAAGTCGATGTGATCGCAGTCGGCACGCTACCTCTACATCTACCTTCGGGATTAATATTAGACCTAAATAATTGTTATTTGGTGCCAGCGTTGAGCATGAACATTATATCTGGATCTTGTTTAATGCGAGACGGTTATTCATTTAAATCAGAGAATAATGGTTGTTCTATTTATATGAGTAATATCTTTTATGGTCATGCACCTTTGAAGAGTGGTCTATTTTTGATGAATCTCGATAGTAGAGATACACATATTCATAATGTTGAAACCAAAAGATGCAGAGTTGATAATGAAAGTGCAACTTATTTGTGGCACTGTCGTTTAGGTCATATCGGTGTAAAGCGCATGAAGAAACTCCATACTGATGGACTTTTGGAACCACTTGATTATGAATCACTTGGCACTTGTGAACCGTGCCTCATGGGCAAGATGACTAAAACACCATTCTCCGGTACTATGGAGAGAGCAACAGATTTATTGGAAATCATACATACCGATGTATGTGGTCCGATGAATGTTGAGGCTCGCGGCGGATATCGTTATTTTCTCACCTTCACAGATGACTTAAGCAGATATGGGTATATCTACTTAATGAAACACAAGTCTGAAACATTTGAAAAGTTCAAAGAATTTCATAGTGAAGTTGAAAATCATCGTGACAAGAAAATAAAGTTTCTACGATCTGATCGTGGAGGAGAATATTTGAGTTACGAGTTTGGTGTACATTTGAAAAATTGTGGAATAGTTTCGCAACTCACGCCACCCGGAACACCACAATGTAATGGTGTGTCCGAACGTCGTAATCGTACTTTACTAGATATGGTGCGATCTATGATGTCTCTTACTTATTTACCGCTATCGTTTTGGGGATACGCTCTAGAGACGGCTGCATTCACGTTAAATAGGGCACCATCTAAATCCGTTGAGACGACGCCTTATGAACTATGGTTTGGCAAGAAACCAAAGTTGTCGTTTCTTAAAGTTTGGGGCTGCGATGCTTATGTGAAAAAACTTCAACCTGATAAGCTCGAACCCAAATCGGAGAAATGTGTCTTCATAGGATATCCAAAGGAAACTATTGGGTACACCTTCTATCACAGATCCGAAGGCAAGACATTCGTTGCTAAGAATGGATCCTTTCTAGAGAAGGAGTTTCTCTCGAAAGAAGTGAGTGGGAGGAAAGTAGAACTTGACGAGGTAACTGTACCTACTCCTTTATTGGAAAGTAATACATCACAGAAAACTGTTTCTGCGACACCTACACCAATAAGTGAGGAAGCTAATGATGATGATCATGAAACTTTAGATCAAGATACTACTGAAACTCGTAGATCAACCAGAGTAAGATCCGCACCAGAGTGGTACGGTAATCCTGTTCTGGAGGTCATGCTACTAGATCATGATGAACCTACGAACTATGAAGAAGCGATGGTGAGCCCAGATTTCGCAAAGTGGCTTGAAGCCATGAAATCTGAGATGGGATCCATGTATGAGAACAAAGTATGGACTTTGGTTGACTTGCCCGATGATCGGCAAGCAATTGAGAATAAATGGATCTTTAAGAATAAGGAGACTGAAGGAAATATGCCCTAGAGGCAATAATAAAGTTATTATTTATTTCCTTATATCATGATAAAGGTTTATTATTCATGCTAGAATTGTATTAACCGGAAACATAATACATGTGTGAATACATAGACAAACAGAGTGTCACTAGTATGCCTCTACTAGACTAGCTCGTTAATCAAAGATGGTTATGTTTCCTAACCATGAACAAAGAGTTGTTATTTGATTAACGAGGTCACATCATTAGTTGAATGATCTGATTGACATGACCCATTATATTAGCTTAGCACCCGATCGTTTAGTATGTTGCTATTGCTTTATTCATGACTTATACATGTTCCTATGACTATGAGATTATGCAACTCCCATTTGCCGGAGGAACACTTTGGGTACTACCAAATGTCACAACGTAACTGGGTGATTATAAAGGAGTACTACAGGTGTCTCCAATGGTAGATGTTGGGTTGGCGTATTTCGAGATTAGGATTTGTCACTCCGATCGTCGGAGAGGTATCTCTGGGCCCTCTCGGTAATGCACATCATTTAAGCCTTGCAAGCATTGCAACTAATGAGTTAGTTGCGGGATGATGTATTACGGAACGAGTAAAGAGACTTGCCGGTAACGAGATTGAACTAGGTATTGGATACCGACGATCGAATCTCGGGCAAGTAACATACCGATGACAAAGGGAACAACGTATGTTGTTATGCGGTCTGACCGATAAAGATCTTCGTAGAATATGTAGGAGCCAATATGGACATCCAGGTCCCGCTATTGGTTATTGACCGGAGATGTGTCTCGGTCATGTCTACATTGTTCTCGAACCGTAGGGTCCGCACGCTTAACGTTACGATGACAGTTATATTATGAGTTTATGCATTTTGATGTACCGAAGGTTGTTCAGAGTCCCGGATGTGATCACGGACATGACGAGGAGTCTCGAAATGGTCGAGACATAAAGATTGATATATTGGAAGCCTATGTTTGGACATCGGAAGTGTTCCGGGTGAAATCGGGAATTTTACCGGATTACCGGGAGGTTACCGGAACCCCCCGGAATGCAAATGGGCCAACATGGGCCTTGGTGGAAAGGTGAAAGGGCTGCCCCATGGGCTGCGCGCTTCCCCCCTTCCCCTAGTCCTATTAGGACTAGGGAAGGTGGCCGGCCAACCCCTCTCTCTTTCCCCACTTGGGGAGTCCTATTTAGAATAGGATTGGAAGGGGAGTCCTACTCCCAGCGGGAGTAGGACTCCTCCTATGGTTGCCGCACCCCTCCCCCTTTGCCCCTTTATATACGGGGGCAGGGGGCACCTCTAGACACACAATTGATCATTGAGATCTTTCCTTAGCCGTGTGCGGTGCCCCCTGCCACCAAATTCCACCTCGATCATATTGTTGCAGTGCTTAGGCGAAGCCCTGCATCGGTAGTACATCAAGATCGTCACCACGCCATCGTGCTGACGGAACTCTTCCTCGACGCTTTGCTGGATCAGAGCCCGAGGATCGTCATCGAGCTGAACGTGTGCTAAGAACTCGGAGGTGCCGGAGTAACGGTGCTTGGATCGGTCGGATCGGGAAGAAGACGTACGACTACTTCCTCCATGTTGTGTCAACTCTTCCGTTGCGATCTACAAGGGTACGTAGATCATACTCTCCACTCATTGCTATGCATCACCATGATCTTGCGTGTGCATAGGAATTTTTTTTGAAATTACTACGTTCCCTAACAGGAGGAAAGGAATGGGTCCTTGATAGTGGATGTACTGATCATATGACCGGAGATGAAGATATGTTCCTTGAGCTTGCTGAAAACGACGGCCCTAAAAAATATGTCACTTTTGGTGATAATTCAAAGGGTAAGGTGGTTGGCCTTGGTAAGGTGGCCATCTCACATGATAGCTCCATACAAAATGTCATGCTCGTTGAATCCCTTGGATGCAATTTACTTTCAGTTTCTAGACTTGCTGATTTCGGTTTCAATGTCTTATTCACTGAAGTAGATTGCCAAGTGTTTCGTAGAGACAATCATAAAATGGTCTTTACCGGTATACGTAGAGGAGATCTTTACATTGTTGATTTCACTAAAAAGGCTCAACCTAGAACTTGCTTAATTGCTAAATCTTTTAAAGGCTAGTTGTGGCATAGAAGACTAGGTCATGTTGGTATGCGAAATCCTGATAAGCTTATTAAAGGTGATCATATCCTTGGAATAAAAGATGTCATATTTGATAAGGATAGACTTTGTAGTGCTTGTCAAGCAGGAAAACAAGTTGGAGGAAGTCACCGCACGAAGAACATCATGACCACAAGAAGACCACTCGAGCTACTTCACATGGATCTCTTTGGTCCAAATGCCTACAAGAGTCTCGGTGGTAACTCATTTGGTCTAGTCATAGTTGATGATTTTTCAAGATTTACGTGGGTGTTCTTTCTTGATGACAAATCGCAGGTCCAAAAGATCTTCAAAAACTTCGCTAGGAAGGCCCAAAATCAATTTGACGTGAAGATCAAGAAGGTTCGGAGCGACAACGGAACGGAGTTCAAGAACGCAAATGTGGACACCTTTCTTGACGAAGAAGGGATTTCACACGAGTTCTCGGCTACGTACACACCTCAACAAAATGGAGTTGTTGAAAGGAAGAACCGGACTCTTATCGAGATGGCAAGAACGATGCTTGATGAGTACAAAACGCCAAAGCACTTTTGGGCGGAAGCGGTTGAGACAGCTTGTCATGCAACAAATCGCTTGTATCTTCACAAGCTACTCGGCAAGACGGCATACGAGCTCCTCACCGGTAACAAACCCCAAGTTGGATACTTTCGAGTATTCGGCTCAAAGTGCTACATTCTTGATAAGCATCGTCGTTCTAAATTTGCTCCTAAATCTCATGAAGGTTTCCTACTTGGTTATGGCTCAAACTCTCACACTTACCGTGTCTACAACAATTTCACCCGAAAGGTTGAAGAGACGGTAGATGTGAAGTTTGATGGATCTAACGGCTCGCAAGTAGAGAAATTGCCAATTGATGTAGGAGACAAAGACCCTTCGGAAGCAATTCAAGACTTGTCCATTGGCAAGATTCGTCCAACGGAAGTGAAGGAGAGTACCTAGTCCATCCAAGTGGAAGCTTCTACCTCATGACAAGGTGAACCAAGAGTTGATACGGAAGCATCCACAAGTGGGACACGCCAAGATGAAGAAAACGAGGAAGCGCACCAAGATGAACATCAACAACCTCCTTCTCCACCACGACAAGAGAGCGACAACGTCAACAATGAAGAAGGCCAAGAAGAAGCACAAGATGAAGAGGATGTTCCACCCCGACCCAAGCAAAAGCTTTCACGAGTTCGAGCAAGAATTGCAAAAGATCATCCCGTCGAGCAAATCTACAATGATATCCAAACCGGGAGAATCACTCGCTCTAAAACTCGTTTAGCTAACTTTTGTGAACATTACTCATTCATCTCTAGCATTGAACCTATGAAGGTTGAAGAAGCATTGGAGGATCCGGATTGGATAAACGCTATGCATGAAGAGCTACACAACTTTGAGAGAAATCAAGTGTGGACATTGGTCGAGAAGCCCGACAACAACCACAACATCATTGGTACCAAATGGGTGTTTCGCAACAAGTAAGATGAAGATGGACAAGTGGTTCGCAACAAAGCACGTCTCGTCGCCCAAGGCTACACACAAGTTGAAGGTATGGACTATGGTGAGACATATGCTCCCGTTGCTAGACTTGAGCCCATTCGCATCTTACTTGCTTATGCTAATCACCCTGATATCACCTTGTACCAAATGGACATTAAAAGTGCTTTTCTAAATGGCAAAATTGAGGAGGAAGTTTATGTTAAGCAACCTCCCGGCTTTGTCAATCCTAAGAAACCTAATCATGTTTACAAACTTCACAAAGCCCTTTATGGTCTTAAACAGGCTCCTAGAGCATGGTATAAATGCTTGACCAAGTTCCTTATTGAAAAAGGCTTTGAAATTGGTAAAATTGATTCTACTCTTTTTACTAAAAGGGTTAATGGAGAACTATTTGTGTGCCAAATTTATGTTGATG
This sequence comes from Triticum aestivum, assembly GCF_018294505.1. Lineage (NCBI taxonomy): Eukaryota > Viridiplantae > Streptophyta > Magnoliopsida > Poales > Poaceae > Triticum > Triticum aestivum. The sequence continues at coordinate 587,813,361 of NC_057803.1, read as the reverse complement.
ATATCATATTTGGTTCAACTAACCCTCATTTTAGTGAGAAGTTTGGAAAGCTAATGTCGGAGAAGTTTGAGATGTCTATGATGAGTGAACTCAAATTCTTTCTCGGTTTGCAAATCAAGCAAACTAAGGAAGGTACCTTTGTCTCTCAAACAAAGTACACCAAGGACTTATTCAAGAAGTTCAATATGCAAGAATGCAAAGGTATGACTACACCCATGCCTACTAGTGGACATCTTGATTTGACCAAAGATGGTGAACCGGTTGATCAAAAGGTTTATCACTCTATGATTGGTTCATTGTTATATCTATGTGCCTCTTGTCCCGATATTATGTTAAGTGTGTGCATGTGTGCACGATATCAAGCTGCTACTAAAGAATGTCATCTTAAGGCTGTGAAAAGGATAGTGAGATACCTAATCCATACACCAAATTTTGGCATTTGGTATCCTAAGAGGTCCTCTTTTGATCTTGTTGGCTACTCCGATTCGGACTATGCCAGAGACAAGGCTGATAGAAAGTCCACTTCGGGTACTTTTCAATTCCTTGGTAGATCTCTTGTGTCTTGGTCTTCCAAGAAACAAAACTCGGTATCCTTATCCACCGCCGAAGCGGAATACATTGCCGCTGGTTCATGTTGTGCTCAATTACTTTGGATGACCCAAACTCTTAAAGATTATGGGATATATGTGAAACATGTTCCATTGCTATGTGACAATGAAAGTGCTATTAAGATTGCTCACAATCCCGTGCAACATTCTCGAACTAAGCATATTGAAGTTCATCATCATTTCATTCGAGATCATGTTGCCAAAGGGGACAATAACCTTAAGCATGTTCGCACCGATAAGCAATTGGCGGATATATTCACTAAACCACTTGATGAGAAAGTGTTTTGTAGGTTGAGAGGTGAATTGAACATCATTGATGCTTCAAACTTGGAGTAGGAACTCCATTTGATACATGCGGGGCATGAGCCTATGACTAATCCTCGATATTTCTCTTATGATGCTATTCATATGTCTTGGATATATTTGTATCTTGCATGTTATCTAACCCGTGTAGGTACTTGGTTGAATCTAATTCTATGAGATTGCAACACACTCATATCTTGAGCAATTTCTATATCACCAAGTCTCTACACAATGGTGGTTGAAGACAAGGAAGCACGAAACCATTCAAACATATCCTTTGGCAAATTCTATGTTGAGTCTCATGATTGTCATTTTGGATACACAAGTGCTCTTCCTTGCAAGACTAACCCATGTAGGTAGATGAACTCAAACTCCAAGTGGTGCTCCAAACTGAAATACATCAACCTTGAGCAACCCACATAAGTTCAACTACATGAGCAAGATCAACACCACTACCCAAGGTATGTTATTCCATATTAGAGAAGCTTTACTCTAAGTCATGAGCCAAAGCAACTCGACAAGATGTGAATACATCAAGATGCTTAAACGAAAAATGGTAACCCCATTTTGAGCTTAAACGATGAGTATGACCTATGATCAAGTGCTCTCACTTGACTCCTAAGTCAATATACTCTAACATAGGTGACTTTGTCACCGCCCAACTCTAGATGAAGTTCTCTTGTGTTCTTTTCTGTGTTATTGCATTTGCATTTGCATATTTGTTTCCCCTTTCAAAAAAAACTTCATCTAGATCCTTTAGTTTCTTTTCTTTTTGTTCTGCATTTTCTGCATCCAATCCATTGCAAATCTTTCAGTTAATTCCTTGCACATCCTTGTGAGATCTTACTTGTCTAGTGAGCTGAGGTGACAAGTGGCTTCCCTCTGATGAACTCGGTCACACCGGTTTGTTCTCTTCGGCCCAACTGAAACCTTTCGGTGCAACCTAAGCACACAACTCGGAGTCACCGATTCCACCACAGGAAAACCAACTTGCCACTTATTCCTAGTTTCTGTTTGCTCCAGCTCCACTCAATGATTATTGTCCTCTACCAGCATCATATTAGACATGCTGCTTTGCTCTGTGACTCAAGGACCAACCCATTTGTATCACATGTCCATAAGATCCCTTCTTGGAAATTGATGTCAAAGGGGGAGAGAGAGATCACATCAAAGCTTAATATTTCCTATAGGGGGAGAAAGAGAGAATTCTCAGGGGGAGAAAGTTTCTCAACAAGAAGAAAGTAATATTATCAAAGACCCCAGATGCTTGGTGTTCAAGAGGAGAGATGTCACATGTCTTTAAGAGTGGAAAGACATGTTTGGTTTCTTGCTTTAGCTCAAGCTCTGTTGTTTCTTTTCTGTTGCTCTGATTTTCTGTTCCCTATCTTCTCCCAATATCCCATGTAGATTCAGGGGGAGCAAGACATCTAAGGGAAGGAAATCTCTGATTTTATTGCATATCTTTACCTTTGGGGACATGTCTATATCCAATGTGGTACTTAGTGCTCAATCTACATGTCATCCCAGTCTTGGTTCTCTTGTGGTTTCTCTTGTTTGCTCTGGTCAGTAGGTGTATGTGTGTTATCTAACCTTGTTTGCGCAGGTTCATCCCATCCTAAGCCAACTCAAGACCACAAGGTAAGTATATGCATCACAGTCATGTGAATGAGAAATTCTTGCTGATGTACATACTGTTTGCAAGAAGGACTCATGAGCATGAAGGTACATTTCTCATATTCACATCATTTGCTCTGATGCATATAGCCAAGATACATGTAACACATTGCTTACTCTGTCATGCTTATGCATTCACATGCTCCTATATTCCATATTCACATGATTGCATACATGTAGGGGGAGCCTATGCATGTTACATGTCTTTCCAAAGCTTTACTTGCTATTCTCTATATCTTTATCTAAAGTTTTGATGTATGTTGTCATCAATTACCAAAAAGGGGGAGATTGAAAGCACAAGTGCTCCCTAGGTGGTTTTGGTAATTAATGTCAACATATCTCTTGTTGGACTAACACTTTTACCTAGTATGTTTCAGATAAGTTCAACAATGGAGTGGCATGGACTAGAGGATGTGGAACCCCTTCAAGATGCTAAGGACAAAGGATTGGCTCAAGCTTCAAGATCAAGAATCTACATTTTCTATTTTAGTGATCCAAGATCACATTGAGTCTATAGGAAAAGCCAATACTATCAAGGAGGGATGAGGTGTTGCTTAATGAGCCTCTTGCTTCATGTGCTTAGTGATATGCTCCAAAATCCTCAACTATCTTCCCACATCCACACATTTGATCTAAACCAAAAGTCAAACTCGGCCCCACCGATTCTTTCTATCCGGCGCCACCGAGTTTCAGATGTCATAGCCACTGCCACAAACCCTAGCAAATCGGTTTCACCGATAGGGATCTCGGTCTCACCGAGATGGGATTGCAATTTCTCTGTTTCCCTTCGTAACGTTTCGGTCTTACCGAGATGAGCGATCGGTCCCACCGAGATTGCAATGTAAACTCTGTGTTTCCCTTTTGTAACATTTCGGTCTCACCGAGATGAGCGAATCAGTCCCACCGAGTTTACCTGACCAACTCTCTGGTTAGCTTATTACCAAAATCGGTCCCACCAAGTTTGTGTAATCGGTCACACCGAGATTATGTTATGCCCTAACCCTAACCATATCGGTCCTACCGAGTTGCATCTCAGTCCCACCGAAAATCCTAACGGTCACTAGGTTTGCTGAATCGGTCCGACCGAGTTTAACCATTCGGTCCCACCGAGTTTGGCAAATTGTGTGTAACGGTTAGATTTTGTGTGGAGGCTATATATACCCCTCCACCCACTCTTCATTCGTGGAGAGAGCCATCAGAACATACCTACACTTCCAATACACATTTTCTGAGAGAGAACTACCTACTCATGTGTTGAGATCAAGATATTCCATTCCAACCATATGAATCTTGATCTCTAGCCTTCCCCAAGTTGCTTTCCACTCAAATCTTCTTTCCACCAAATCCAAATCCTGTGAGAGAGAGTTGAGTGTTGGGGAGACTATCATTTGAAGCACAAGAGCAAGGAGTTCATCATCAACACACCATTTGTTACTTCTTGGAGAGTGGTGTCTCCTAGATTGGCTAGGTGACACTTGGGAGCCTCCAACAAGATTGTGGAGTTGAACCAAGGAGTTTGTAAGGGCAAGGAGATCGCCTACTTTGTGAAGATCTACCGCTAGTGAGGCAAGTCCTTCGTGGGCAATGACCGTGATGGAATATACAAGGTTGCTTCTTCGTGGACCCTTCGTGGGTGGAGCCCTCCGTGGACTCGCGCAACCGTTACCCTCCGTGGGTTGAAGTCTCCATCAACGTGGATGTACGATAGCACCACCTATCGGAACCACGACAAAAACATCCGTGTCTCCAATTGCGTTTGAATACTCTAAACCCTTCCCTTTACATTCTTGCAAGTTGCATGCTTTACTTTCCGCTGCTCATATACTCATTGCATGCTTGCTTGATATGTATTGTGTTTGTTGAACATGTGCTTAAACTCCACTTAAACTTAAGAATATTAAAAACTGCAACTTTTGGCACTTAGTGTCTAATCACCCCCCTCTAGACACCTCTTCTCGATCCTTTTAGCAACGGTGACAATGAACTTTATCTCAGGATTACCTCCTTCAGGCCAGTATGACTGCATTATGGTCATCATCGACAAATTTACAAAGTATGGCCACTTTGTTCCTGTCAAACACCCCTACACGGCCTAGAAAATTGCTGATCTTTTCCTGGACAATGTCTATAAGCTTCATGGCATGCCTCTGTACATTGTGTCAGACCGGGACCCTGTCTTCACCAGCAATTTTTGGCAAATTTTGGTCAAGAGAACTGGAGCTGTCCTTAACATGAGCACTGCATACCATCCGGAGACTGATGATCAGACCGAGCGAGTGAATCAACAAGTTGAGTGTTTCCTGATATGCTTTATCAGTGGCCACCCCAGCAAGTGGTCCAAGTGGCTTCCCCTGTGTGAATTCTGGTACAATACAAACTGACATTCAGCTCTCAACAAATCGCCGTTTGAAGTTTTTTATGGACATAGCCCCAGGTATTTTGGGATATCAGCTTCAGATACGGTTGCCCCGGTTGATTTGCAGCAGTGGTTGGAAGCCAGGGAGGTTGTGCAACAATCGGTTTGTCGGCACTTGTTGCGTGTTCAGTAGCGAATGAAATGCCAGGCTGACAAACATCGCACGGAGAGGACATTTGAGGTGGGTGACAAGGTGTTTCTCAAGCTCCAGCCGTATGTGCAATCGTCAGTGGCGCACCGGGCAAATCACAAACTTGCATTCAAGTACTTTGGGCCTTTCCTTATTCTGGAGAAAATTGGAGAGGTGGCTTACCGGTTGCAATTGCCAGCAGCTAGTAGGATCCACCCCGTCTTTCATGTCTCGCAACTGAAGCGCTTTGTGCAACCACAGTACGAGGTACTTGATTCACTCCCTTGTGCTGATGCTCATCTTCAAGTTCCTGTTAAGATCCTGCAGGAGCGCATTCGGCGATCGGACAATCATTCCGTGGCTCAAGCCTTGATCCAGTGGAGTGATGGAGATGCATCTACAGTAACCTGGGAGGACAAGGACTCGCTTTGCCAGTTGTTTCCGCGAGCCCCAGCTTGGGGTCAAGCCGGTTCTGAATGAGAGGGGGATGTCAGCACCCACAAGGACAGAGCCAGTCATCCAGAAGCGCGAGGTGACGAGGACTCGACTCATGGGCCGGCAGCCTCGCGGCCCACTCGCGATCGACGACTCCCCCAGTGGCTTGCAGGCCCAGACTGGGCCCGTTAAGGGTGTACGCTGATATATGCGGGTGTGTGTGCATTGCGTGAGGATTGGGAAAGGAGTTGGTGGCTTCGGCCATGGCTAGTGTGTGGCGTGCTTGAGCTTGTGCATACATTCATGGTGAATTAGCTACAGATCTGAGATCAATACAAGTTATATCCTCACATGGGACAACCCGTAAACAACATTGTCTATATGCTCCCTCTGTTCTAAAACAAGTGTCTTAAATTTAGTATAACTTTGTATTAAAACTAATACAAACTTGAGACACTTAATTTTGGGACGAAGGGAGTATATCTTTTGAGCGTGAACTAATTCCAGACGAGTAGATGGTAGTATGGTACTATCTCCAATCCAATGAATAAGCGAGTAGGAGCACTGCTTTACATTCAATGATCACAAAGATATCTCATCAATTGTTTCTGTATGTACCGGCACTTGATTCACCACCGTTTGTTTTTCTGCTCATACTCCTATATATTCTTATAAAAGATTATTTTATTGAACTTGAAATATGCAATTCCCCCCATTACATCGCAGATCGCACCCCGACTGTATCTCCCATAGTCTCATCTCTCCTTTTCTACCAAGAAAGGTGCAAATAGTTTTTTCCAACCATACGTACTAAACTTCAGCAAAAGGCGTGGAAGCAACTCATGTTCGAACTCTGGACTTGGAAGTCACTCACACCTCGGCGACGGGGAGCAGGCCAAGCTCCCGGACCACCCCAGCCTCACCCCGGAGCTGTTCTCCGACGCCGTCGACACAGACGGGGATCTTCTCGAACAGCGACGCCGGCACGTCCTCCGTGATGAAGCCGGCGCGGAACTCGATCACCCCCCGCTCCAGGTGCGCGGTCATGCTGGTGATGGAGACCCAGATGAAGAGCTTCTTGGCCATGACGCCGGAGAGGTTGGTGATGGCGCCGTGGGAGATGGTGCCGCTGAGCTTCTTGTCGAAGTAGACGTAGTGGTCGCCGAACCAGACGTAGCAGCTGCTGGCGAGCTCGATCTGGTAGTCGCCGGTGGCGTTGTCGAAGGTGTAGGAGTTGACCGAGTCCGGGAGGAGGCCCTTGGGGAGGCCGTACTCCAGGAGCACGTCGTTCGCCACGCCGTGCAGCATCGTGGCGCCGCTCCCGTCGGCGCAGGCCGCGTGTGATGGCGTCGCGGCCGTCGCGGCGACGGCGAGGACGAGGAGGAGGGTGAGGGGAGACATGGCCATCGTCGTTGTTCGGGGTTTGGGAGTCTGGTTGGTCTGCCTTTTCCGTGGGAATTTCGGTCGGTTTTATAGATGCGTGGCGTGTCTGGGCACCGGCGATCTCTTGCGATGGATCGCGAGCGTGATCGGTCATGTGGGCGTATTCAAATCTTGGTACCACAGCATGTTATCACCACCGTTTGCAACCACCCAGAGTTATGAAAATTTTCCACTGTTCCTCTCTCTGTCTGATAACGATGGACCAGACAATATTACGCAATTTTATTTCCGTGACCACGCAATAATAACAAGTTGTTGTACGAACCAACCATACATATAGTAGTAGTATATCTCATAATTTTTTATGTACTATATCGTTAAGCACGTATTTAGAAAATCGACGTGTTCAGCAAATGAATTTCAGTACATTTTACTAACAAAATTTCTCGTCCTCTACATCACCGCGAAAAGAAATTGTGATCATTAGATTAAAATCAATTATGATGCATATTTCATACATCGATCATCGTCCACCCTTAGCTTCATCTCGACAGTGTCGTGGAATTGCGGTGGACATTGCCTCCTTTATCCACATAGACAAAAATTGTCCAACAGTATCACCATTTACTCCCCATTTCTATATTATTGACAACATTGCCCTATTAAAAAATTCTGCCACACTTTTCATCTAAGTCGTTACATCGTGTCAATCTTTACCACATTTAACAATTTACTTCGATTCTGACTGGCTAGGCCCACGTGTCATGCCGATGTGGCTGATGACTTGGATGCCCACTAGGAAGGGCAATCCGTATAGGATTGTCTTCCCTACCCGCACAACCATACCTGCATCCCCGCCCCTAAGCCAGACCCGGTGAGTCAGGGATGAACAAAGGGCGCCATGAGGAGCAGCGAGGCGATGGAAGAGCTACCTGGCAACCATTGCCGGATTTGCCACAATTTGTAGGCTAGCTTTCACGAGTACTAAGGACACACCTAGTTGGTTTACGCTTTTGAGTTGGAATAAGGATCACCAACCACGCCAGCCTTACAAGTATACCCAGTCAATCAGAATTGAAATATATTGTTAAATTGGGTTAAACTTAACAAAATATAACAACTTTGGGGTAAAATGTGGCAGAAAATTTAAATGTGGTAAACACTCACAAATATACAAACATTGGATAAAAAATGGCATTCACTTCAAAAAACAATTTGGTTACACCAAACATTTGTTCGCATATCATTATCACAAAACATATTATGATCACCAAATAAAATGCCACAAACAAACTTAGTTGGAGTCTGGCAAGTGGCTCCAATGACCGGCTCGCACCGAAGCTTAAGAAAAAGCACATGAGATGGTGTTGAACTGACATCATGACCTTTAATTCACATGTGCGATAGCAAATCCACCGGACAACCACACATATTAGGGAGTTGAGATATGTTGGAAGAATGAGAGTGTTAGTCAATTTCCCGTTCAATTTGGAAGGCCTTGCTCAAGGAGGAACCAAACAGTCCCTACCTTAGGGAGCTTAGAGAATGTAAAGGTATAGACACGGTTCAAATCTCAAGACAACTTAAACCGTGGATTCATGCACAGACGCTCGACGATGAGATTTGGTGTTAGTTTCTTCAAATCGATTTAAGAGTTCAATGGCAATGATTGTGGCTCTAGGGCGGGTCCTCAGAGGCACGTGCATAAAGACTTTCTGGCAATCATCGACACTCGCTCCAATAGGGGAGTGGCGACAGCGACGCGTCAACGGCTCATTCTGACAACGACAATGCTCGTTTAGTGGTCCAGGCATCTCGATATTTTTTATTACGTTTGAGGTGTTTATATCTTTTTATAGTAAATCTGAGTTCTTCTAAGAAAAAACACTTGATGAACAAGGTAGAGACTGTTTTTCTTTCTGAAATGACTGAGATAAAGAATTGTGATTGATCTTACACGACGATTTCCTTGGAGCCAGTGAAATTAAAGTAGTCGAACCAAAATAATGTGTACATACGTGAGCTTGCCCAGCCGGATAAGCAGTCGACTTCTAGAAGTTGTATCCAATATTCGTTCGAATTTGCCCACATCTTATCATCATCTCCGTCGAGAATTAGTTGACACTCAAACGGATGTATTACGGGGGAGTAGCTAGTAGTTTTTTTCTTTTTTGGAAAACTTTTTTTGAGGGGCAAACTAGCCTTTTTTACACTCTTTTTTTTGGCAAACTAGCTATAGTAGTTTAGTTGAAGGGGTGCTACACGGCCAATGCGCGCTGAATCTGTCCACGTAGTAATACTGTATGAGCCATTAGCGAAAGATATTGTCCCCTCCCTGAGAAAAATATCGAGCTGTAAGTATTAAAGGCGACATTCAGCAGGTAGCAGGAGTTGGTTGGGCTTGATTGCTAATTATGTCTATCCAACGCTGGCAGACAGATGCTGAATTGCTGTGGCTAGTACCACATCTGCATAGAAAGCGATGCTTTGATTTTTCTTTGAACACAATAGAGATGTTCTTTTTATTTCTTGCGTACCAATATAGACGTACACCTACAGAGCTTATAATGGCTGTGTTCTGCTTATGATCAGGCTGTTGGATCTCTCTCTTTTATTTCCTAAACTATGGTTTATGTACTATCCATGACCTACATGTGTGGTGTGGTTCAGGCAAATTCAGTCATATATATGAACTTCTATTATCTTCAGTTCAAATGTGTTGTGGTTCATGCAGATTTGGTCAAATGCAGATCATTTGAGCACAAGTAATGTTGCACTGATATTACAAATGCACAAGTTCAGTTCAGTCTCAATTGCAATATTCTTGCACATGTATTGATATCTTTTCATGCACAAGAACTCTCAGCTCAGCCATGTCATAAACTGTGCAAAAGTAGTCTCAAACTGTTTATTTTCATTCATCATACTCAAATGAATATGTGCAATGGAGAGAGCCATACACAACACAAGTACTCGCACTTCATGATTCAGCAAAAGGACACTGTTATACTACACAGCACAAGCACTCTCACAGCAAAAGCGGTCTCAGAACTCCACCAATTACTTGCAGTACACAAAGAAATTTCGTTTCATAACAAATCCATATCTGCATAGCAATGGTCGACAGACACAACCGTTCAAATTCAGAATAGCATTGCAACCTTAAACATCCGACGGCAGGAAGCTGCACTTTACCTCCATGGCGGTCAGTAGAGCAGTGGGCGTCACAGCGTCGCTACAGTCTCTAACAGCCGTCGCCAGGAGGACGTGCCCGCACGACCATCTGGTCATCCATGGAAGCGGTCCGCACGTGGCCCGCCTCCGAGAGCTGTCAGGGCTCTTCCCGCCGTCACGCCTCATGCGGAAAGCTTCGCCCCAGCAAGCCGCGGCGCGAGCCACCGCCGGCGACGGAAGGGGGAGGCACGGTTAGGATGCCAACGGCGATGGGAGGTTCGCCGGAGATCGAACTATCTGCAACGTTGACGCCGTCCGTCGAGTGTGATGATTGGGGATAGCGACTGCGATTTGACCAGGGATGACAAGTTATCTTTTTTTTATGATCATACATGTCTCATTTATACAGAACAAAGATCAAGTTACATGGCATGTAAACACCAACAATGACTGAAAAGATAAAAAAATCATATGCAAAGTACAAGCGTCTATCCCTCTCCTTCGACACCGCCGAAGCAGCCACCAAAGAGTAAAAGGACAGATCACCTCTTCACCCAAACTCGACACGGCTCCATCGTTGATCAACAGCTTTACAGATCTCCAAAATAGTTTGCTAGAAGCAAAATCATAGCCGTTGAAAGAAACAGATCGGGGCAACATGTCCCCAGACACGCCATCAAACTTCAGAACTGATACCCCCGCATGACGGCGACGTCGGAGGAGGAAACCAAAATTGTCAGCCTTCAACCACAGACCCAGCACAAGATACTCCATCTTCCAGCTGTCACTTGCGTAGACAACCGTCTGCGTGTACTCTTGAACGACAAAACCTCTCTGCTCCACCATGACGTCGAAGACAACGCCACAGCAACGGGGACGGAGTAGAAGACACACCATCCATGAACCCTAACACTGGCGATCTGAGATATCAGCAGAGACACGATGCCAACAACTCTGATACGCCGCCATAAAAGGCACCGCCGGTGTGGGAGTGGAGTTAAGGCAGATTTAGGAAGTGTTCGGAGTCTCTCCGCTCCAGACTCAGCTTGCGGAGCTACAAGGCTAAAATGATGGAGAATTAGGTGCTCTGCAGATTCTATAATTCCTCGAAGCCGGTGGAAAGCCGTCAGGCCCTTATTCATCCGGGCGCGGCTCCCATCATCCAAACGACACACCACGACCTACAAATCCAAAACCTAACTGCGAAGAAACATGTCCCCCCTCCCTTTTGCCGCCAGAGCAGCGGCCAAAGGGAGAGGGGGCCAGTGCCCCGACTGGTGAAGATAGGAGGAAAGAGATTGCCGCCAGAGCAGCGGCCAAAAGGAGAGGGGGCCAGTGCCCCGACTGGTGGAGATAGGAGGAAAGAGATCGCCTCCCTAGTCACATGGCTGGCGACGGCAGCTAGGGTAGGAAACAACTTTCTCACCTCTTCCGGTGATGACCAAGTCGTCTGACTGCGGGCCCTCAGCTGACGTGGCGTACGTGATACGTATACCTGGATTTTACTCGGTTTCCAGGCTCCACAAAGCACATTGGATTATCTGAATTAAACCCCTACCAATACCAAATCACGTTTCGAAGCCCAAATACAAACATCCAAACACAGCATAATGATCTTTACCGAATGCAGCAACCAAACTCAGTCTAAACTGCTGTTTTGCAATTGAATTCCTTATTAGGAGCTACTCCCTCCTTCCATCTATATAGGGCCTAATGCGTTTTTCGAGGCTAACTTTGACCAAATATTTGAACAATAATATATGACATGCAACTTACACAAAGCATACCGTCATATTCGTATGTGAAAGGAGATTTCAATGATATAATTTTCACATTATGCATGTCATGTACTATTAACCTTGCCAATAGTCAAAGACGGTCTTAAAAAACGCATTAGGCCCTATATAGATGGAAGGAGGGAGTATCAGTTTCCTACTTCCTACTTGAAGAAAACACTTCCATTCCAAAACTCAAACATAATACTCCCTCCATCCCAAAATACTTGTCCAAGATATGGATAAAAATGGATGTATCTAGAACTGAAATACATCTAGATACATCCATTTCTCCAATAAATATTTCCAGACGAAGGCAATACAAAACAGTACACGACAATTGATAAAAGATCCGGTAAGGTGCTACAGGAAGTTAGATGATTTTTTACAAGTCATGAGCAACACGATTCAATAAGATTCACTGATTCAGTAAGTAGATCTAAGCAATAGAAAATTACAAAAAGATCCACTCAGCAATGCATGGGCTCATCAGTGCAACTTTTGAAGAATTTGATCAATCTGGAGCGCATTGCGAATCAGCCCACAAGTTCATTGCCGCAGCCTTCAACTCAAATCTTGCCAGCATTGGAACATCCAAACTAATCTCAGCTGTGCCTCGGTAATGGGAGAAAACAGGCATGACCTGTATAGCAGATGTGTTATTAACAACAAGCCAAACTATTTCTTCCAAAAATAAATTGCACAGTATACACCCCAGGAAAATGCAACATCCTCCTCCAGGAATCATAGACAAGTTGGATGGTTCTTCTCATGACAGATATTATAAAGATTCAAATAAATGGTGCATAAAGGATAGTCAGTTATCCATTTATCCTCCCGGGTTACACATTCCCAAAAAGGAGAACATCCCAAAGCAGAGCCTAAAAGGCAAATATTAAGATCAAGTGTTCCTTAACGAAACAGGTTCTAGCGTTCCTTAACGAAGCAGGTTCTAGCAGGCCCTGACTGGGATCGCTACATATATATGTCATTGAAATGTGTCCCCGTCCCCAAATTAAAGAGCATTACTGAACTACAATCTCCATCCCAAATTACTTGTCTTAGATTTGTCTAGATACGGATATATCTATCTAAGACAAGTAATTTGGGACGGAGGTTGTACACGTTTAATGTACGATCTTACAGAGCTACAAAATTAAGAGCCAATTCGGCATAGCTGCAGATTTAAGAGTTTCTGAGTATGCTATGCAGGCCTGGATTTAACAAAAAAGAGCATCACAAAACTGCACTTTTGAAAAACAATTGAAATCTAGACATTTATATCTATGAAACAGGTCTTTACACCTGGAGTTTCAGCAATACAAAATTTTCCCTGAATTGTAGTTCATAGGTGTTAAGGTAAGTTTGTTATGGTATATACATTGAGCCTGTAATTACTATTAATTTACTCTAAATATATGTGCGTGCAAAGTTCCATCAGAATGGCAAGCTTCAGCTAAAAAAACTAACTCCGAGAGAAGCATAGAACTGAAGCTACACTTTAAACTAACTTCATGTTCCCTATTCAAACTCAAATAAAGTAGGTCATTATCTCAGGCCTGTTTCGCAACTAAAAATTGGCTCTAGCAGATTGAATGACAGAAGAATATAAATACATGATATAAAATACATATGCTATCTACGTTTACATGTACAAGTGTAAAAATGGCATCAGACCATAACATCATGCTTCACTTGTCAGAAAATACAAGGGTACTTACTCTGCAGTCAACCATCCATTGCCTCTTTGTATCTCTTGTAAGGCTGCTCGATACTGTATTCACAAGAAATTTTAATTACAATTTATGCATTTTTCTTCCAAATTTGAACAAATTTTAATTACAATTTATGCATTTTTCTTCCAAATTTGAACAAATATGAGTCAAAAACTTACTACTCCGGTGTTCTGCACTGCAAGAATATGAGGACAAGGGCCAAGGCATGGGCAAAGAACATCCCGCACTCCTTCCCTAGCATATGTCCTAGATTCTCTGGATTATCCATTTTCTGGTCTTGTATAGCCTGCATGTAAAGACACTGTTCAATGTATATGCCTCAAATTTTATGTATCCATGAAACCAAGAGACCTCATTCCACTTACCTGGGCTGGTAGTGGAGGCAGCACCGGGGAAGTTGGCCACTTGCTCATTCACCACTGCATATCACCTGGTACAGTCGGCCAGAACCACTGACCCTGAGCAGGCTGCCACACCCAGCCCCATCCCCTTTGCCCTGCAACAGAAATGATCGTCCATCGCCAATGCCCTGCACCATTGGGTGCTACTGGTTCCATCTGCCCTAGCTGAGCTCCCCTAGGCCCCTGGAATGACAGAAGCCAGATGTAAAATTTACAATAGAGCTTTTCCTCTCCAGCCCAAATATAACAATCTTTTTTACAACAAACATAGTAGTATGTATACCTTTGTTTTTTCAGGCGCGTGAACCTTGTTGTTTCTTCCAAAATTGTATAATGACTGAGGATTACCTCTATATCCATTCCTTGGAGGTACCCCTGCCTGCCTGCTGTTCCACATCATAACCTCATAAAAGATTGGATTCTTTTCAGCTTGAACAGTCCAATTTTTACCAACAGGTCTAAATTGACCCATACGTAAATCATTCCAAGCTTGTTTAAGGAGATTATTAAATTGAAGTACATCATCATCCCCAAGATGGCTCTGTGCTGTTGCAAGTGATGCAAGCAGCAAAGTCCAGGGATCCATCAATGAGAATGAGAAATGATAGTAAATCAGACAAATGAATCTAGATTGGAAGACAAGTGAAGATCCAATTCCTGATGGGATCATAGTGGTAATATAATGAAGATGGTCAGTATAAAGTGCAGGTATGTTCCCTTGACGGTAGTACTTCAGCAAAGCATTGCTCAGGGCTCCAACATCAGTCATGAGGTCTTGAAAATCACCAATAGTCGTGAATGGTGCAGGTATGTCCATCATGAATAACCCATTAACAACCATGAAATTCCTCACCGAGAACATTCCACGCCAGCAATGTCCTCCTTTGAAAGTATCAATGACAAACCGGTAAGCACTCTTCAGATAGTTGCGACCAACGTCGCTACATATGATAGCAGCGTCTCCAAAGTAAAGAGTACAATATTCGGTCAATTGGGTCTGGCGGACGGTGATCCAATGCAAGAAGTCGAAGGTTTGGCCTTGATCCATTCCTTAAAAGCAGAAAATCAAATTTTATTACTATATTATCCGACATAAGCAGAAAAACAAGTAAGCCAACACTTATTTTAAATAAAACAATCAACACACATCAGCAGTCAACACGTATTTGAAATCAAACAATCAACACACATTTTCCAATTTCAGTATCAAAATGTACTCAAAAGACGGAATTTGAACAAACTAAAAAAGCTGTAAACTGCAGCAAAAGTATACCACATATTAGAGCAGCAATTCAACATTTCACAGCCTATCGGGAAAAACACAGCTTCAGAGCAATTACCAGGATAGGGTTGTTGATAATGGTGCAGTATAACACCTATATCTAGTACTACTACGTGCCAAGATTTGTGGACAAAAATAAAATGAACCAGGATAATACTGTGACTAAGTGTATCAAATTAACAAGTTATGTTTGTCATGTCAATATGAAGTACAGAAACTTGCATAATCATACAGAAAACCAACTTCAGTACTTAGGCACATACAAGTGCTCACCCAACAAAGAACATTTTCTGAGCAAAAAGAATACCAAATGCACGCTAGGTTTTTACATAAATACTTCATGCGTAACAAAATATAAGAGCATTTAGATCACTATTTTAGTGATCTAAACGCTCTTATATTTCTTTATAGAGGTAGTACCATTTACTTTCAATTAACTTATTTTAATTTGTGAACCCATAGCTCTAGAACTATGCATAGAATGGCCTCATAATAGATTACCTAATCATATCATAGTTTCTGCTTAAGAGAAGTAAAGCACGCACACAACCATCCATTCTGTCAGCAACTCAACATACAAGTACATAGAGAGGCTAATATCAAATTAGCAGGACTAAAACATACTAAATCAATCTAATGAATTGCTTGTAGGCATTTGCCCATCACGTTACAAATTATACATCAGAGGACAGCGTTTGATATAATGAGGAATGAGGATAAAATAGCATACCCTGACGCTGTGGACTGAGTCGGATGAGATGGAAAGCTGGAGAGCCAAAAGGGTGGTTCAGGTCGGATATGTGGGAACGGCTGAGAGCTCCGCCGCCCGTCGCTCGATGGGCGCCCTTGCCTTCGCTTCGCTGCCGACGCCTTGTTCGCGCCGCCGTGGACGCACGCGAGGTGTCGAGAGGTGGGAGATCGACCGGATGCGCGGCAAGCTGGGAGATTCGACCGTCGCCCGCCGCAGCTGGGTTAGGGTTTGGGGCTTTGGGCGACGGGGCTGGATTAGGGTTTGCCGCGTGTAGAGGAGAGGGTGAGGGGCTGGATAGTGCGTGCGCGCCCGCGCGGCGGCTGCGGGGTGCGGGACTGGAGTGACTGGGGGCCGGCTGGGGGGGTTATATACGGGATAATAGGGTTTGCTGGGCTAGTGGGCTCTAAGTTTCTATACCGCTCGGAATAAATTTCGATCCCCTGGGCTAAATTTGAGACCAGAGGCCCGCAGTAGGCTGTGAATGAAGAATTAAGCCTTTCAAAAGAACCTTTATTTCATGTTCAGTAGGCTAGAGCAACTACCTTTATTTCATGTTCGTTTACTCATGAGTATAGGACCTCCAATACGGAGGCCCATAATCTCGCAAAGCATGCGTTATCTTTAGGGTTTGGCCGACACACTTGGCTAGGACAACCCGGCGATCTTTTTTTTGTACCTATGAACATTATGATTCAGTAATAAAGCTTTGTGAGATTCTCAAAAAAAAAAGAACCTTAAAAACGAAAGAATGCACTTTGTTCCTTTTGTAGACCTGATTAAATTTCAAAAATGCTTAAAAATTAATACATATATTTAAAACATAATTTAATTATGATTTTAAAACCCATGATTTTGAAATATGTTAATGAAATGTACAAAAATTGTTACTCTAGTACACTCCCTCCATCCTGTAATTCTTGTCGCGAGGGCAATTTTGCAAAAAATACATCTGGTTTCTCCTGACCAAACCCACGCTCCTCGTCGTCCTCCTCCGATAGAAGCAGCAACTGCCCTTCTCCCCGCCGCCGCAGCTCCCCTGCTCCCTCGCTCTCCTGCCGCAGTTGCCTCCTGCTCCGCCGCCGCAGCTACCGCTCGCCTGCCTGCCCAAGCACCCTCCTTCCTCAAAAGAATCTTGGATTTCCCCAGCTACCGCCGCGCTCTACTCCGGCTGCGTCGGAACCGCCGTCGGAGATCCCGGAGGCGCTGGATCCGGACCACCAACAACAACATAGAGGCCGACGAGCCCGACGACGACAGGAGATGCAGCAAGCTAAATGCTGACGAGCCCGACGACAACGGCAAGCTAAAGGTCGTGGATTTGCGAGTGTGGAAGACGGCGACGACAACTCCACGAGGAATACGATGGCGGCTGGGTCTTCTTCGTTGTTTCTCTGGTGGAAGACCCGCGCCTGCAACACCACGGCTGGGATGTCCAGTGGGTCGCGCCTGCTCACTTGGCAGCAGCAGCGGCGGCTACAAGTTTTCTGCACTGCTGCAGATCAACCCCAAGTCCTACAGCCTGGGTCAACCTCCCTTCTCTACTCCATATTTACTAAATTTACTGAATATTTGCACTAGTTCTGCTATTTAGATTTTGGAGTATTTTGCACAATTAACTGAACAATTTTGCACAGTTAACTGAACAATTTTGCAAGCATTCGATCTCTCAACAATTTTGTTTTTAGTAAGATTTTTACTGTCTCTAAATTCAGTCATGAACTATGAACTCCGAAATTAGTACTGTCTCAACAGCATTTTAAATATACACTAATTCTAAAATGCTAAAATGCCACTAATTCTAAAATGCTAGATTTAGTAACTAATCTTTGTGTCAGAACAGAACATTGTATTACGCGTGGAGTAATTATGTGATGTGTACTAGTGCATCCTTAATGTTTTGAGGATTTTGTTCAGTCCATAAGCAAGTCCACCTGTTTATTCTGATAGGCACGGTTCAGAGCTCACCAAGAAAGAAACAAGTACAAGAAGTTACTTTAAAGTGTTGGCATCCTTGAGAATATTATGCTGAGGTGGTCCCGAAAAGGCGTTGGTCTGCGAGGAATCAATGGCAGGATGATGCCAATCGACCAAGACGAGGAAGAAGACATCGTCATGGTTTTCCGCAAGGAAAGAGTGGAAATAGCTGTCAGTGAGGCTGTTTCGAGGGTATCGGCTATCATTGGTTGCCCCTGTCGCAAGGCTGGACTGCCGCAGGATGCTCGAAATGCACCAACAAGCAAAGGTGAGGCCATGATTTGTGGTGTCTACTTGTGATAGCCTGGCTTATTAGGGATGATAGACTACTCATATCAATAAGGAATTCCTTCTTTTCCGGGAGCCCATTCAGACATAACTCCAAAGTTAAGTGTGCTCAGCTTGGAGTAGTTTCAGCATGGGTGACCGACCGGGAAGTTGCTCCCGAGTGCGCACAAATGAGGACAAAAGTCCGTAGAAAAGACTAGTATTAATCTATGGGGCCAATCTAAATCCTGCCAGGAGTAACGACACCGGCGGGTGTGTCCGGGGCGTTACAAGTTGATATCAGAGCCGACCCTCGCGGTTACACGGATGTTTGCGGACAGGTGCGCGGTCATGTTGTTCATGACGTTTTTGACCCGTCGTGGCATACGGCATGGTACATGTACCGGACTGGATGCACAGACGTATGTGCCAAGAGGGAACGTTCCTGTGGCTCGACGAGGACGTTGGTTCCTCTGAGTGGGGGTGTATGTGATAGCCTGGCTTATTAGGGATGATAGACTACTCATATCAATAAGGAATTCCTCCTTTTTTGGGGAGCCCATTCGGACAGAACTCCAAAGTTAAGCATGCTCAGCTTGGAGTAGTTTCAAGATGGGTGACCGACCGGGAAGTTGCTCCCGGGTGCGCACGAGTGAGGACAAAGTGCGTAGAAAAGACTAGTATTGATCTGTGGGGCCAGTCTAAATCCCGCCAGGAGTAACGACCACCGACAGGTGTGTCCGGGGCGTTACACTACTGAAGGTGTTTCAGTCAAAAACTTGCTTAAGCAAGAGCAAATTTACGAGCAAAAAACTCACTCCATATGTCTACTGTCTAGCACTTTGTGCATGAAATCTGTAACTTATTTATTCTCTTTAACTTACTAAAATGGTTTTCCCATCACGGATTGCCATGGAAAGTAGATGATCTGGCACCAGCTGTGTTGATGATAAAGCACTGGGCAACCACTATCCTGTGTCCTCCTCCCCTGTTAAATGATGATCTGGAAAGCAGCTGGCTTCCTAAAGGGCAGTAAAAGCCTTGGTGAGTAGTGGATCCTGCCAAATCAGAAGGATTTACCAACAAATTTCAGTACCATCACCAATCCATGACAAAATTGTAGTTTCACTTCACTATACATAACCTTCATGCATTTTAGAAATACTCCATGGCAAAGATTAGTAACACCGTTAGTTACTCAATCTATATCTATAGTACTCCATGGCAAAGATTAGTGCATTTCTAAAATGGGAAAGATTATGGCACAAAGATTAGTTACATCACGTCAAGCATGCCATGCCATCTTTGATTCTGTTTTTGATGGAGTACTAGGTAACCTTGTGAAGTGAATAATCATCATGGGCAATAAATATCCACTACTACTCCCACATTATGTCTTTGATTCTGTTTTTGATGGAATACATTTGCATGGCGCTGAATCATGAAAATACTAGTAGGAGTAATACTGCCAACCACTTGGCCCCAAGGAGATATCATCATTAGTAGGAGTAATTAGGATCTTAGCTGAGAAGATCTGCTCTAGCACTAAGCAGAAGTTATTTTGGGGTACTATGGCTTTTTGACAGTCAGTAAAACAGGGCACTTGCTTCGCAAGAGAAATGGCTTAATTAAAGTTAATCTCTCCCAAGAGAGACAAGAGAGTATGTTCTCTTCTGATGTCCTGATGCAAGCAAGCACCCTACACATGTCCATATTAAACAAAAAGTGCAGTCACCCTCTGCACAACAGGTGACTGGTAGGACTAATACTAGTACGGGTAGACGAGCAACAAATAAATTCAAATAAGTTGAAATAATTCAAATAAATCCATATAATTGAAATAAATTCAAATAAATCCAATAGATTCAAATAATTACAATAATCCAATACACATGACATTCACAAGACATACACTTCACTTCCCTTCTCTTCATGTTTCTTTCTTTTCCCTTCTATTGCTACTTCTTCCATTCCCTTTACTTTTCCTTCTTTTCCCTTCTACAACTACTTCTTTACTTCCCTTTTCTTTTCCTATTGCAATTTCAATTTCTTCTATAATGGCCCTGGTATCAACAACTACCTGATTGTCGCAATATACACTGATTATTTCCCTGCCAGCATTCTGAATACGATCCTTGTGCAAGTGTGGTAACTTATATTGATTTCTGTGGGGACCCCGACTCATAAGTCGTGATCACCGAATGCATGTGTACAGTGATCCCAGAGATCAATGCTCACTGAACACATAGAAGCTGAATAACAAGAGTCTTACATCCATACATACCGTATTACACAAGTAGGACCATTATGGTCAAGTCTTGAGTATAGCATCGCAGCGGAAATCTTCGTTGACAACTTGGACCCATGCCATCTGCCTTAACCCTACAGGCATTCTGATTGGGAAGCGTCCTAGCTCGCATGTTCGTCACCGAAGTGGTTCGCCGGAGCCGGGTGGAGGCCGACGGCGACCATGGCAGCCATGAAGGGGGCAGGAGGGTGCGAGGGGTAGAGGTGTCTTGTCTGGGAGATTGCTAGGGAAGAGGGAGAGCGGGAAGAAGCCGTAGGAGAGCTCGGGAGGGCCTCTAAATAGAGGGGCCGTGGTGCACCGTGGACGCGGCCTATGGCGCACTCGGGCGAGCTCCATGGAGGAGAGAGGGGAGAGGTTTAGGAGGGGGCCGGCAGCTTGCCATGTCCCAGACGCCGAGGCGGCCTCGTGAGACACGTTGGGGAGGCCCGAGGTGGCCGGAGGCGGTTGGCAGGGGGCGGCTACAGTGCGGGAGCGCACTGTAGCGCGCTCCAGAGCGTGCAAATGGCCGGCATGCCATTTTTTTGGCAAAGTGGGCACGGCAAAGTGTGTCTGGTAGCTCTAGGGAGGAGTAAAGAATGTGGGGAAAGCCTTGGATGCCTTGGGTGGCCACTGGAGTGAGGAGGGAGGTGAGGAAGAGGGGTGCAAGGGCTGTTCAGAGAGGTAAAAAGAGGTGGTTTCACCCCTCAATTATTGACCTGAGCTGCAACCATTGCTACTGGAGGTAGAAGAGGTCTAGGAGGAGCTGTGGTAAAAAGTGGAGCTCAAGTAGAATAGTTTTAGTGGTCAAAATGGTGATTTTTGATAAGTGGCAGGAGGTGTTTGATAAAGGTTTTGGCAAGCAAATGATTTCCAATTGCCATGAGACTCCACAGGGTGAAATGACACATAAAATTAGGGCCTTCCACCAATTTGGAGCTTATTTGGGCAAAGTTGCCAATGCAACTTTTGTAAACCCTAGGAATGAGCAGAAATAGACTTGTGTAGATCTAGTTGAGCATAACACTTCTCCTTGATGCACTATTTGGTGTAGTGGCCTCATTTGGGCATATGAACATGCTCACAAAAGTTGAGGTCAAGGAGAGAAAGTTGGTAGTACAAACTTGTTCAAACTTGATTCTGGTCAGAGAGGGTTTTGGGGCATTTTGGTGAACCAAAATGACCTTGATTGACATGAGGCTTTGCAGGGTGATCACAATATGCATTTTTGACTTGCTAGATTTTTCTTGGATTTTTATGAAAATATTTCCTGTAGAAATATTTCAAATCCTTGAAATGGGCAGAAATGGTTTTGAGGGGATTCCATGGGGTTATACTATTCTCCATGACATTAGGCTTGGCAAGCTCATCAAACATGTCATATGAGACATGATAGAATTTTTTTGGAATTTTTGGGGAATATTTCCTTTGTAAATATTTCAAAAGCTTGAAATATCCAGAAAGGGTTTTTGAGGGATTTGACCAATATTTTGAACATGACCATGTGTTGAAACTCTTATATATGGGAAATATATGCCCCCTGAGTTTCCCTGATTTTTTTCAAATATTTTTGAAACAATAAAATAATTTTCCCTATTAAAGACCATTTCTGGACTTAAGAAAAAGCTTTTAAATAAAATAGGAAAATAACTTTTAAAATTATATTTTTGTGGTTTATGGGAATCCTATATCTAATAGGTTTCAAATATACCTTTTGAAAGATTTTTCACACCTCAAATCAAGTACTTGCAGTGCAAATCTCAATTCAAGGGTTTTTGGAAAACTAATTTTAGAAAATACTTTTTGGCCAAATTATTTTTGTAAGAAATTATTGTTATGTCCTATACACATGGCATGATCATTGGTTCAAGAGTTTGGAGAAAGGAGATGAAGTATAGGAGTTGGAGGATTTATTTGATTTTTAGAGCACTTGCGAACAACATACAAAATCCAATCAAGGTAAGGTCCAAAACACTCAAAAGTTTTTGTCAAACCACATTTTATCATGATTTATTAGCTTAAGTGTTGTGGCATGAAAATCAGGGTGTGACAATTTCCTCCTTTGTCTTTCATAACTTCAAACATAACTGCTTCTAATGTGATAAAGCTTCTGTACAACTTGTGGGGATCATAGTTCTCGAATTCCTCTTCCACACCCTGTACCAGTTCCTGGATGTTTGTAGGTGACTTGCAGTCGGTTAGATACTGGAGGGAGTTATGAAAGCAGAGGTCCAAACAATTAAACTCAGGGCTATTTGGAGGTTGTTGTAGCAATCGGATATCTAGATTAGTTTGTTGCACGACTTCCTGAAAATCTGTAAGTGCATCAAGTGCAACCCCTAGTTGGTTTTGGAGTATTGACGACAAACTTGGTTGAGGGACTAATGTGTTTGTGAGAACTGCAGGATAACACAGGTAGTAGTCCCTTATTGATTCGGTTTACCTACCAAAGATGACCCCTAAAAATGTATGAAGACATTGAAGACAATGGTGGTTTGTGAAGATATTCACAGTGAAGATTATGACATGAGATGACATTCACGTGAAGACTATGGAATGCGACGACATAGTTGTTCCGTAGTTTCCTTTTCTTCTTTGTTGAGTCACAGGAACCACCGTACTGCTAAGTGGGTTCCAAGTGAACAAAGTCAGAGTGACTGATGTGATGCTCAACCAAATCCCATGTCTTCGAGCGAAGACAATGAGAGCAAATCTTATCCAGCGCTGGATGAGTCAGCTTTACTTGTAGCCGAAGTCAAGCTGCCGCGTGTGTTTGAAATCCGACCGTTGGACACGTGTCGGTTCCTTAGCGACCCAGGGTCAGTTCGGACAAATCAGGTCGGGTTGCCTCCTGGCTATAAATAGCCCACCCCCTACTGTTGGGGAACATAGTAATTTCAAAAAAAAATCCTACGCACACGCAAGATCATGGTGATGCATAGCAACAAGAGGGGAGAGTGTTGTCCACGTACCCTCGTAGATCAAAAGCGGAAGCGTTAGCATAACGCGGTTGATGTAGTCGTACGTCTTCACGATCCGACCGATCAAGTACCGAACGCACGGCACCTCCGAGTTCAGCACACGTTCAGCCCGATGACGTCCCTCGAACTCCGATCTAGCCGAGTGTTGAGGGAGAGTTTCGTCAGCACGACGACGTGGTGATGATGATGTTCTACCGACGCAGGGCTTCGCTTAAGCACCGCTACAGTATTATCGAGGTGACTATGGTGGAGGGGGGCACCGCACACGGCTAAAAGATCAAACGATCAATTGTTGTGTCTAGGGTGCCCCCTTGCCCCCGTATATAAAGGAGCAAGGGGGGAGGTGCGGCCGGCCAAGGGGGTGCGCCGGGAGTAGGATTCCCCCGTTTCCTAGTTGGATTAGGACTTGGGGGGGAGAGGTGGAGGAGAAGAAAGAAGGGGAGCGGCGCCCCCCTCTCCTTGTCCTATTAGGACAAGGGGGAGGGGCGCGCGGCCCTTGCCCTGGCCGCCTCTCCTCTTCTCCACTATGGCCCATTAACCCCCCGGGGGGTTCTGGTAACCTCTCGGTAGGCCCTTGCCCTGGCCGCCTCTCCTCTTCTCCACTATGGCCCATTAACCCCCCGGGGGGTTCTGGTAACCTCTCGGTACTCCGGTAAATCCCGATTTCACCCGGAACACTTCCGATATCCAAACATAGGCTTCCAATATATCAATCTTCATGTCTTGACCATTTCGAGACTCCTCGTCATGTCTGTGATCACATCCGGGACTCCGAACAACCTTCGGTAAATCAAAACATATAAACTCATAATATAACTATCATCGAAACGTTAAGCGTGCGGACCCTATGGGTTCGAGAACTATGTAGACATGACCGAGACACGTCTCCGGTCAATAACCAATAGCGGAACCTAGATACTCATATTGGCTCCCACATATTCTATGAAGATCTTTATCGGTCAGACCGCATAACAACATACGTTGTTCCCTTTGTCATCGGTATGTTACTTGCTCGAGATTCGATCGTCGGTATCTCAATACCTAGTTCAGTCTCGTTACCGGCAAGTCTCTTTACTCGTTCCGTAATACATCATCCCGCAACTAACTCATTAGTTGCAATGCTTGCAAGGCTTAAGTGATGTGCATTACCGAGAGGGCCCAGAGATACCTCTTCGACAATCAGAGTGACAAATCCTAATCTCGAAATACGCCAACCCAACAAGTACCTTCGGAGACACCTGTAGAGCACCTTTATAATC
Organism: Triticum aestivum; assembly: GCF_018294505.1. Lineage (NCBI taxonomy): Eukaryota > Viridiplantae > Streptophyta > Magnoliopsida > Poales > Poaceae > Triticum > Triticum aestivum. The sequence goes on along the minus strand of NC_057803.1, from coordinate 587,788,528 downwards.
ACCCAGTTACGTTGTGACGTTTGGTAGCACACAAAGTGTTCCTCCAGTAAACGGGAGTTGCATAATCTCATAGTCATAGGAACATGTATAAGTCATGAAGAAAGCAATAGCAACATACTAAACGATCGGGTGCTAAGCTAACGGAATGGGTCATGTCAATCACATCATTCTCCTAATGATGTGATCCCGTTAACCAAATGACAACTCATGTCTATGGCTAGAAATATAACCATCTTTAATCAACGAGCTAGTCAAGTAGAGGCATACTAGTGACACTCTGTTTGTCTATGTATTCACACATGTATTATGTTTCCGGTTAATACAATTCTAGCATGAATAATAAACATTTATCATGATACAAGGAAATAAATAATAACTTTATTATTGCCTCTAGGGCATATTTCCTTCAGTCTCCCACTTGCACTAGAGTCAATAATCTAGATTACATAGTAATGATCCTAACACCCATGGAGTCTTGGTGTTGATCATGTTTTGCTTGTGGAAGAGGCTTAGTCAATGGGTCTGCAACGTTCAGATCCGTATGTATCTTACAAATTTCTATGTCTCCCACCTGGACTAGATCCCGGATGGAATTGAAGCGTCTCTTGATGTGCTTGGCTCTCTTGTGAAATCTGGATTCCTTCGCCAAGGCAATTGCACCGGTATTGTCACAAAAGATTTTCATTGGACCCGATGCACTAGGTATGACACCTAGATCGGATATGAACTCCTTCATCCAGACTCCTTAATTTGCTGCTTCCGAAGCAGCTATGTACTCCGCTTCACACATAGATCCCGCCACGATGCTTTGTTTAGAACTACACCAACTGACAGCTCCACCGTTCAATGTAAACACGTATCCGGTTTGTGATTTAGAATCGTCCGGATCAGTGTCAAAGTTTGCATCAATGTAACCATTTACGATGAGCTCTTTGTCACCTCCATAAACGAGAAACATATCCTTAGTCATTTTCAGGTATTTCAGGATGTTCTTGACCGCTGTCTAGTGATCCACTCCTAGATTACTTTGGTACCTCCCTGCTAGACTTATAGCAAGGCACACATCAGGTCTGGTACACAGCATTGCATACATGATAGAGCCTATGGCTGAAGCATAGGGAACATCTTTCATTTTCTCTCTATCTTCTGCAGTGGTCGGGCATTGAGTCTTACTCAACTTCACACCTTGTAACACAGGCAAGAACCCTTTCTTTGCTTGATCCATTTTGAACTTATTCAAAACTTTGTCAAGGTATGTGATTTGTGAAAGTCCAATTAAGCGTCTTGATCTATCTCTATAGATCTTAATGCCCAATATATAAGCAGCTTCACCGAGGTCTTTCATTGAAAAACTCTTATTCAAGTATCCCTTTATGCTATCCATAAATTCTATATCATTTCCAATCAGCAATATGTCATCCACATATAATATCAGAAATGCTACAGAGCTCCCACTCACTTTCTTGTAAATACAGGCTTCTCCAAAAGTCTGTACAAAACCAAATGCTTTGATCACACTATCAAAGCGTTTATTCCAACTCCGAGAGGCTTGCACCAGTCCATAAATGGATTGCTGGAGCTTGCACACTTTGTTAGCCTCCTTTGGATCGACAAAACCTTCTGGTTGCATCATATACAACTCTTCTTCCAGAAATCCATTCAGGAATGCAGTTTTGACATCCATCTGCCAAATTTCATAATCATAAAATGCGGCAATTGCTAACATGATTCGGACAGACTTAAGCATCGCTACGGGTGAGAAGGTCTCATCGTAGTCAATCCCTTGAACTTGTCGAAAACCTTTCGCAACAAGTCGAGCTTTGTAGACAGTAACATTACCGTCAGCGTCAGTCTTCTTCTTGAAGATCCATTTATTCTCAATTGCTTGCCGATCATCGGGCAAGTCAACCAAAGTCCACACTTTGTTCTCGTACATGGATCCCATCTCAGATTTCATGGCCTCAAGCCATTTTGCGGAATCTGGGCTCACCATCGCTTCTTCATAGTTCGTAGGTTCATCATGGTCGAGTAACATGACTTCCAGAACAGGATTACCATACCACTCTGGTGCGGATCTTACTCTGGTTGATCTACGAGGTTCAGTAACAACTTGATCTGAAGTTCCATGATCATCATCATTAACTTCCCCACTAATTGGTGTTGGGGAACGTTGCAGAAAACAAAAATTTTCCTACTCGTTTCACCAAGATCATCTAGGAGTTCATCTAGCAACGAGTGATTAGATGCATCTACATACCTTTGTAGATCGCGCACGGAAGCGTTCAAAAGAACGGTGATGATGTAGTCGTACTCGACGTGATCCAAATCACCGATGACCAGCGCCGAACGGACGGCACCTCCGCGTTCAACACACGTACGGGACGGGAGACGTCTCCTCCTTCTTGATCCAGCAAGGGGGAAGGAGAGGTTGATGAAGATCCAGCAGCACGACGGCGTGGTGGTGGATGCAGGGCGTCACAGCAGCAGGGCTTCGCCGAGACTACGAGGGAGAGACGTAACGGGGGGAGGTGGAGGCGCCAGGGGCTGGTGTAAAATCCCTCCTCTCCCCCCACTATATATAGGGGTGCCAGGGGGGCGCCGGCCCTAGTAGATGGCATCTACTAGGGGGGCGGCGGCCAAGGGGAGGTTTCCCTCCCCCCCAAGGCACCTAGGGGTGCCTTCCACCACATGGACTCTTCCATGGTGGAAACCCTAGGCGCATGGGCCTATAGGGGCTGGTGCCCTTGGCCCATCTAGGCCAAGGCGCACCCCCTACAGCCCATGTGGCCCCCCGGGACAGGTGGCCCCACCCGGTGGACCCCCGGGACCCTTCCGGTGGTCCCGGTACAATACCGATAACCCCGAAACTTGTCCCGATGCCCGAAATAGCACTTCCTATATATAATTCTTTACCTCCGGACCATTCCGGAACTCCACGTGACGTCCGGGATCTCATCCGGGACTCCGAACAACATTCGGGTTTCTGCATATACATATCTTCATAACCCTAGCGTCACCGAACCTTAAGTGTGTAGACCCTACGGGTTCGGGAGACAAGCAGACATGACCGAGACGACTCTCCGGTCAATAACCAACAGCGGGATCTGGATACCCATGTTGGCTCCCACATGCTCCACGATGATCTCATCGGATGAACCACGATGTCGAGGATTTAATCAATCCCGTACGCTATTCCCTTTGTCTATCGATATGTTACTTGCCCGAGATTCGATCATCGGTATCCCAATACCTCGTTCAATCTCGTTACCGGCAAGTCACTTTACTCGTACCGTAATGCATGATCCCGTGACCAGACACTTGGTCACTCTGAGCTCATTATGATGATGCATTACCGAGTGGGCCCAGTGATACCTCTCCGTCATACCGAGTGACAAATCCCAGTCTTGATCCATGTCACCCAACAGACACTTTCGGAGATACCCGTAGTCTACCTTTATAGTCACCCAATTACGTTGTGACGTTTGGCATACCCAAAGCACTCCTACGGTATCCGGGAGTTACACGATCTCATGGTCTAAGGAAAAGATACTTGACATTGGGAAACTCTAGCAAACGAACTATACGATCTTGTGCTATGTTTAGGATTGGGTCTTGTCCATCACATCATTCTCCCAATGATGTGATCTCGTTATCAATGACATCTAGTGTCCATAGTCAGGAAACCATGACTATCTGTTGATCAACGAGCTAGTCAACTAGAGGCTCACTAGGGACATGTCGGTGTCTGTTATTCACACATGTATTACGATTTCCGGATAACACAATTATAGCATGAATAAAGACAATTATCATGAACAAGGAAATATAATAATAATGCTTTTATTATTGCCTCTAGGGCATATTTCCAACAGTCTCCCACTTGCACTAGAGTCAATAATCTAGTTACATTGTGATGAATCGAACACCCATAGAATTCTAGTGTTGATCATGTTTTGCTCTAGGGAGAGGTTTAGTCAACGGATCTGCTATATTCAGGTCCGTATGTACTTTACAAATCTCTATGTCTCCATCTTGAACATTTTCACGAATGGAGTTGAAGCGACGCTTGATGTGCCTTGTCTTCTTGTGAAACCTGGGCTCCTTGGCAAGTGCAATAGCTCCAGTGTTGTCACAGAAGAGCTTGATCGGCCCCGACGCATTGGGTATGACTCCTAGGTCGGTGATGAACTCCTTCACCCATATTGCTTCATGTGCTGCCTCCGAGGCTGCCATGTACTCCGCTTCACATGTAGATCCCGCCACGACGCTTTGCTTGCAACTGCACCAGCTTACTGCCCCACCATTCAAAATATACACGTATCCGGTTTGTGACTTAGAGTCATCCAGATCTGTGTCGAAGCTAGTGTCGACGTAACCCTTTACGACGAGCTCTTCGTCACCTCCATAAACGAGAAACATTTCCTTAGTCCTTTTCAGGTACTTCAGGATATTCTTGACCGCTGTCCAGTGTTCCTTGCCGGGATTACTTTGGTACCTTCCTACCAAACTTACGGCAAGGTTTACATCAGGTCTGGTACACAGCATGGCATACATAATAGAACCTATGGCTGAGGCATAGGGGATGACGCTCATCTCTTCTATATCTTCTGCCGTGGTCGGACATTGAGCTGAGTTCAATTTCATACCTTGCAACACAGGCAAGAACCCCTTCTTGGATTGATCCATATTGAACTTCTTCAATATCTTATCAAGGTATGTGCTTTGTGAAAGACCTATGAGGCGTCTTGATCTATCTCTATAGATTTTGATGCCTAATATATAAGCAGCTTCTCCAAGGTCCTTCATTGAAAAACTTTTATTCAAGTAGGCCTTGATGCTGTCCAAGAGTTCTATATCATTTCCCATCAAAAGTATGTCATCTACATATAATATGAGAAATGCTACAGAGCTCCCACTCACTTTCTTGTAAACGCAGGCTTCTCCATAAGTCTGTGTAAACCCAAACGCTTTGATCATCTCATCAAAGCGAATGTTCCAACTCCGAGATGCTTGCACCAGCCCATAAATCGAGCGTTGGAGCTTGCACACTTTGTCAGCATTCTTAGGATCGACAAAACCTTCCGGCTATATCATATACAATTCTTCCTTAAGGAAACCATTAAGGAATGCCGTTTTGACGTCCATTTGCCATATTTTGTAATCATAGAATGCGACAATTGCTAACATGATTCGGATGGACTTCAGCTTCGCTACCGGTGAGAAAGTCTCATCGTAGTCAACCCCTTGAACTTGTCGATAACCCTTAGCGACAAGCCGAGCTTTATAGATGGTCACATTACCATCCGCGGCTGTCTTCCTCTTAAAGATCCATTTATTTTCTATGGCTCGCCGCTCAATGGGCAAGTCAGTCAAAGTCCATACTTTGTTTTCATACATGGATCCTATCTCGGATTTCATGGCTTCTAGCCATTTGTCGGAATCCGGGCCCGCCATCGCTTCTTCATAGTTCGAAGGTTCACCATTGTCTAACAGCATGATTTCCAAGACAGGGTTGCCGTACCACTCTGGTGCGGAACGTGTCCTTGTGGACCTTCGAATTTCAGTAGGGGCTTGATCAGAAGTATCTTGATCACTGTCATTAACTTCCTCTCTAGTCGGTGCAGGCACCTCAGGAACATTTTCTTGAGTTGCGCCATTTTCCGGTTCAAGAGGTAATACTTCATCAAGCTCTACTTTCCTCCCACTTACTTCTTTCGAGAGAAACTCTTTCTCCAGAAAGGACCCATTCTTGGCAACAAAGATCTTGCCTTCGGATCTGAGGTAGAAGGTGTACCCAATAGTTTCTTTTGGGTTTCCTATGAAGACGCATTTTTCCGACTTGGGTTCGAGCTTTTCAGGTTGAAGTTTCTTGACATAAGCATCGCATCCCCAAACTTTTAGAAACGACAGCTTAGGTTTCTTCCCAAACCACAATTCATACGGTGTCGTCTCAACGGATTTCGACGGAGCCCTATTTAAAGTGAATGCGGCAGTCTCTAAAGCATAGCCCCAAAAAGAAAGCGGTAAATCGGTAAGAGACATCATAGATCGCACCATATCTAACAGAGTGCGATTACGACGTTCGGACACACCATTACGCTGAGGTGTTCCAGGCGGCGTGAGTTGTGAAACTATTCCACATTTTCTTAAGTGTGCCCCAAACTCGTGACTCAAGTATTCTCCTCCACGATCTGATCGTAGAAACTTGATTTTCCTGTCACGTTGATTTTCAACCTCACTCTGAAATTCCTTGAACTTTTCAAAGGTTTCGGACTTGTGTTTCATTAAGTAGATATACCCATACCTACTTAAATCATCAGTGAGGGTGAGAACATAACGATAGCCACCGCGAGCCTCAACACTCATTGGACCGCACACATCAGTATGTATGATTTCCAATAAGTCGGTTGCTCGCTCCATTGTTCCTGAGAACGGAGTCTTGGTCATTTTACCCATAAGGCATGGTTCGCATGTGTCAAATGATTCATAATCAAGAGACTCTAAAAGTCCATCAGCATGGAGCTTCTTCATGCGTTTGACACCTATGTGACCAAGGCGGCAGTGCCACAGGTATGTGGGACTATCATTATCAACCTTACTTCTTTTGGTACTCACATTATGAACATGTGTAGCATCACGTTCAAGATTCATAAAGAATAAACCATTCACCATAGGAGCATGACCATAAAACATATCTCTCATAAAAATGGAACAACCATTATTCTCAGATTTAAAAGAGTAGCCATCTCGAATTAAACAAGATCCTGATACAATGTTCATGCTCAAAGCTGGCACTAAATAACAATTATTAAGGTTTAAAACTAATCCCGAAGGGAGATGCAGAGGTAGCGTGCCGACGGCGATCACATTGACCTTTGAACCATTCTCGACGCGCATCGTCACCTCGTCCTTTGCCAGTTTCCGCTTATTCCGCAGCCCCTGCTTTGAGTTACAAATGTGAGCAACTGCACCGGTATCAAATACCCAGGAGCTACTACGGGCACTAGTAAGGTACACATCAATTACATGTATATCACATATACCTTTTATTTTGCCGGCCTTCTTATCCGCTAAGTATTTAGGGCAGTTCCGCTTCCAGTGACCGCTTCCCTTGCAATAAAAGCACTCAGTCTCGGGCTTGGGTCCATTCTTTGGCTTCTTCCCGGCAGCTTGCTTGCCGGGCGCGGCAACCTCCTTGCCGTCCTTCTTGAAGTTCTTTTTACCCTTGCCTTTCTTGAACTTAGTAGTTTTATTGACCATCAACACTTGATGTTCCTTCCTGACTTCTACCTCTGCTGATTTCAGCATAGCAAATACTTCAGGAATGGTCTTTTCCATCCCCTGCATATTGAAGTTCATCACAAAGCTCTTGTAGCTTGGTGGAAGCGACTGGAGGATTCTGTCAATGACCGCATCATCCGGGAGATTAACTCCCAGCTGAGTCAAGCGGTTATGCAACCCAGACATAGTGAGTATGTGCTCACTGACAGAACTGTTTTCCTCCATCTTACAGCTGAAGAATTTGTCGGAGACTTCATATCTCTCGACCCGGGCATGAGCTTGGTAAACCATTTTCAGCTCTTCGAACATCTCATATGCTCCATGTCTCTCAAAACGCTTTTGGAGCCCCGGCTCTAGGCTGTAAAGCATGCCGCACTGAACGAGGGAGTAGTCATCGGAACGTGCCTGCCAAGCGTTCATAACATCTTGTTCTGCAGGGAGAACGGGTGCGTCACCAAGCGGTGCTTGTAGGACATAATCTTTCTTGGCAGCTATGAGGATGATCCTCAGGTTCCGGACCCAGTCCGTATAGTTGCTGCCATCGTCTTTCAGCTTGGTTTTCTCTAGGAACGCGTTGAAGTTGAGGACTACGTTGGCCATTTGATCTACAAGACATATTGTAAAATATTTAGACTAAGTTCATGATAATTAAGTTCAACTAATCAAATTATTAATGAACTCCCACTTAGATTAGACATCCCTCTAGTCATCTAAGTATTACATGATCCGAGTTAAACTAGACCGTGTCCGATCATCACGTGAGACGGACTAGTCAACATCGGTGAACATCTTCATGTTGATCGTATCTTCTATACGACTCATGCTCGACCTTTCGGTCTTCCGTGTTCCGAGGCCATGTCTGTACATGCTAGGCTCGTCAAGTCAACCTAAGTGTTTGCATGTGTAAATCTGTCTTACACCCGTTGTATGTGAACGTCTGAATAAAACACCCGATCATCACGTGGTGTTTTGAAACAGGGAACTGTCGCAACGGTGCACAGTTAGGGGGAACACTTCTTGAAATTAGTATGAGGGATCACCTTATTTACTACCGTCGTTCTAAGTAAACAAGATGCAAAACATGATAAACATCACATGCAATCAAATAATAAACGTGACATGATATGGCCAATATCACATAGCTCCTTTGATCTCCATCTTGGGGCTCCATGATCATCTTATCACCGGCTTGACACCATGATCTCCATCATCATGATCTCCATCATCGTGTCTCCATGAAGTTGCTCGCCAACTATTACTTCTACTACTATGGCTAACGCATTTAGCAATAAAGTAAAGTAATTTACATGGCGTTTCTTGATGACACGTAGGTCATATAAAAGAATAAAGACAACTCCTATGGCTCCTGCCGGTTGTCATACTCATCGACATGCAAGTCGTGATTCCTATTACAATAGCATGAACATCTCATACATCACATATAGATCATTCATCATTCATCACAACTTTGGCCATATCATATCACAAACCACTTGCTGCAAAAACAAGTTAGACGTCCTCTAATTGTTGTTGCAAGTTTTACGTGGCTGAATTAGGGTTCTAGCAAGAACGTTTTCTTACCTACGTTAAAGCCACAACGTGATTTGTCAACTTCTATTTACCCTTCATAAGGACCCTGTTCATCGATTCCGCTCCAACTAAAGTAGGAGAGACAGACACCCGCCAGCCACCTTATGCAACTAGTGCATGTTAGTCGGTGGAACCGGTCTCACGTAAGCGTACGTGTAAGGTTGGTCCGGGCCGCTTCATCCCACAATACCGCTGAAGCAAGAAAAGACTAGTAACGGCAAGATAGTTGACAAATCTACGCCCACAACAAATTGTGTTCTACTCGCGCAAGAAGAACTACGCATAGACCTAGCTCATGATGCCACTATTGGGGAACGTTGCAGAAAACAAAAAAATTCCTACTCGTTTCACCAAGATCATCTAGGAGTTCATCTAGCAACGAGTGATTAGATGCATCTACATCCCTTTGTAGATCGCGCACGGAAGCATTCAAAAGAACGATGATGATGTAGTCGTACTCGACGTGATCCAAATCACCGATGACCAGCGCCGAACGGACGGCACCTCCGCGTTCAACACACGTACGGGATGGGAGACGTCTCCTCCTTCTTGATCCAGCAAGGGGGAAGGAGAGGTTGATGAAGATCCAGCAGCACGACGGCGTGGTGGTGGATGCAGGGCGTCACAGCAGCAGGGCTTCGCCGAGACTACGAGGGAGAGACGTAACGGGGGGAGGTGGAGGCGCCAGGGGCTGGTGTAAAATCCCTCCTCTCCCCCCCACTATATATAGGGGTGCCAGGGGGGGCGCCGGCCCTAGTAGATGGCATCTACTAGGGGGGGCGGCGGCCAAGGGGAGGTTTCCCTCCCCCCAAGGCACCTAGGGGTGCCTTCCACCACATGGACTCTTCCATGGTGGAAACCCTAGGCGCATGGGCCTATAGGGGCTGGTGCCCTTGGCCCATCTAGGCCAAGGCGCACCCCCTACAGCCCATGTGCCCCCCCGGGACAGGTGGCCCCACCCGGTGGACCCCCGGGACCCTTCCGGTGGTCCCGGTACAATACCGATAACCCCGAAACTTGTCCTGATGCCCGAAATAGCACTTCCTATATATAATTCTTTACCTCCGGACCATTCCGGAACTCCACGTGACGTCCGGGATCTCATCCGGGACTCCGAACAACATTCGGGTTTCTGCATATACATATCTTCATAACCCTAGCGTCACCGAACCTTAAGTGTGTAGACCCTACGGGTTCGGGAGACAAGCAGACATGACCGAGACGACTCTCCGGTCAATAACCAACAGCGGGATCTGGATACCCATGTTGGCTCCCACATGCTCCACGATGATCTCATCGGATGAACCATGATGTCGAGGATTTAATCAATCCCGTACGCTATTCCCTTTGTCTATCGATATGTTACTTGCCCGAGATTCGATCGTCGGTATCCCAATACCTTGTTCAATCTCGTTACCCGCAAGTCACTTTACTCGTACCGTAATGCATGATCCGTGACCAGACACTTGGTCACTCTGAGCTCATTATGATGATGCATTACCGAGTGGGCCCAGTGATACCTCTCCGTCATACGGAGTGACAAATCCCAGTCTTGATCCATGTCACCCAACAGACACTTTCGGAGATACCCGTAGTCTACCTTTATAGTCACCCAGTTACGTTGTGATGTTTGGCATACCCAAAGCACTCCTACGGTATCCGGGAGTTACACGATCTCATGGTCTAAGGAAAAGATACTTGACATTGGAAAACTCTAGCAAACGAACTATACGATCTTGTGCTATGTTTAGGATTGGGTCTTGTCCATCACATCATTCTCCCAATGATGTGATCTCGTTATCAATGACATCTAGTGTCCATAGTCAGGAAACCATGACTATCTGTTGATCAACGAGCTAGTCAACTAGAGGCTCACTAGGGACATGTCGGTGTCTGTTATTCACACATGTATTACGATTTCCGGATAACACAATTATAGCATGAATAAAGACAATTATCATGAACAAGGAAATATAATAATAATGCTTTTATTATTGCCTCTAGGGCATATTTCCAACAATTGGTGTAGGCGTCACATGAATAGATTTCTGTGATGAGCTACTTTCCAATAAGGGAGCAGGTACAGTTACCTCATCAAGTTCTACTTTCCTCCCACTCACTTCTTTCGAGAGAAACTCCTTCTCTAGAAAGGATCCATTCTTAACAACGAATGTCTTGCCTTCGGATCTGTGATAGAAGGTGTACCCAACAGTCTCCTTTGGGTATCCTATGAAGACACATTTTTCTGATTTGGGTTCGAGCTTATCAGGTTGAAGCTTTTTCACATAAGCATCGCTGCCCCAAACTTTAAGAAACGACAACTTTGGTTTCTTGCCAAACCACAGTTCATAAGGCGTCGTCTCAACGGATTTTGATGGTGCCCTATTTAACGTGAATGCAGCCGTCCCTAAAGCATAACCCCAAAACGATAGCAGTAAATCAGTAAGAGACATCATAGATCGCACCATATCTAGTAAAGTACGACTACGACGTTCAGACACACCATTACGCTGTGGTGTTCCGGGTGGCGTGAGTTGCGAAACTATTCCGCATTGTTTCAAATGTAGACCAAACTCGTAACTCAAATATTCTCCTCCACGATCAGATCGTAGAAACTTTATTTTCTTGTTACGATGATTTTCAACTTCACTCTGAAATTCTTTGAACTTTTCAAACATTTCAGACTTATGTTTCATTAAGTAGATATACCCATATCTACTTAAATCATCTGTGAAGGTGAGAAAATAACGATACCCGCCACGAGCCTCAACATTCATCGGACCACATACATCAGTATGTATGATTTCCAACAAATCTGTTGCTCTCTCCATAGTGCCGGAGAACGGCGTTTTAGTCATCTTGCCCATAAGGCACGGTTCGCAAGTACCAAGTGATTCATAATCAAGTGGTTCCAAAAGTCCATCAGTATGGGGTTTCTTCATGCGCTTTACACCGATATGACCTAAACGGCAGTGCCACAAATAAGTTGCACTATCATTATCAACTCTGCATCTTTTGGTTTCAACATTACGAATATGTGTATCACTACTATCGAGATTCATCAAAAATCGACCACTCTTCAAGGGTGCATGACTATAAAAGATATTACTCATATAAATAGAACAACCATTATTCTCTGATTTAAATGAATAACCGTCTCGCATCAAACAAGATCCAGATATAATGTTCATGCTCAATGCTGGCACCAAATAACAATTATTTAGGTCTAAAACTAATCCTGAAGGTAGATGTAGAGGTAGCGTGCCGACCGCGATCACATCGACTTTGGAACCATTTCCCACGCGCATCGTCACCTCGTCCTTGGCCAGTGTTCGCTTAATCCGTAGTCCCTGTTTCGAGTTACAAATATTAGCAACAGAACCAGTATCAAATACCCAGGTGCTACTGCGAGCTCTAGTAAGGTACACATCAATAACATGTATATCACATATACCTTTGTTCACCTTGCCATCCGTCTTATCCACCAAATACTTGGGGCAGTTCCGCTTCCAGTGACCAGTCTGCTTGCAGTAGAAGCACTCAGTTTCAGGCTTAGGTCCAGACTTGGGTTTCTTCTCCTGAGCAGCAACTTGCTTGATGTTCTTCTTGAAGTTCCCCTTCTTCTTCCCTTTGCCCTTTTTCTTGAAACTAGTGGTCTTATTGACCATTAACACTTGATGCTTCTTTTTGATTTCTACCTCCGCAGCCTTTAGCATTGCGAAGAGCTCGGGAATCGTCTTATCCATCCCTTGCATGTTATAGTTCATCACGAAGCTCTTGTAGCTTGGTGGAAGTGACTGGAGAATTCTGTCAATGATGCTATCATCTGGAAGATTAACTCCCAGTTGAATCATGTGATTATTATACCCAGACATCTTGAGTATATGCTCACTGACAGAACTGTTCTCCTCCATCTTGCAGCTGTAGAACTTATTGGAGACTTCATATCTCTCAATCCGGGCATTCTTTTGACATATTAACTTCAACTCTTGAAACATCTCATATGCTCCAAGACGTTCAAAACGTCATTGAAGTCCCGGTTCTAAGCCGTAAAGCATGGCACACTGAACTATCGAGTAGTCATCAACACGTGACTGCCAGGCGTTCACAATGTCTGCAGTTGCCGGCGCAGGTGGTACACCTAGTGGTGCTTCCAGGACGTAATTCTTCTGTGCAGCAATGAGGATAATCCTCAAGTTACGGACCCAGTCCGTGTAATTGCTACCATCATCTTTCAACTTTGCTTTCTCAAGGAACGCATTAAAATTCAACAGAACAACAACACGGGCCATCTATCTACAATCAACATAGACAAGCAAGATACTATCAGGTACTAAGTTCATGATAAATTTAAGTTCAATTAATCATATTACTTAAGAACTCCCACTTAGATAGACATCCCTCTAATCTTCTAAGTGATCACGTGATCCAAATCAACTAAACCATAACCGATCATCACGTGAAATGGAGTAGTTTTCAATGGTGAACATCACTATATTGATCATATCTACTATATGATTCACGCTCGACCTTTCGGTCTCAGTGTTCCGAGGCGATATCTGCATATGCTAGGCTCGTCAAGTTTAACCCAAGTATTATGCGTGTGCAAAACTGGCTTGCACCCGTTGTAGATGGACGTAGAGCTTATCACACCCGATCATCACGTGGTGTCTGGGCACGACAAACTTTGGCAACGGTGCATACTCAGGGAGAACACTTATATCTTGAAATTTAGTGAGAGATCATCTTATAATGCTACCGTTAATCAAAGCAAGATAAGATTCATAAAAGATAAACATCACATGCAATCAATATAAGTGATATGATATGGCCATCATCATCTTGTGCTTGTGATCTCCATCTCCGAAGCACCTCCATGATCACCATCGTCACCGACGCGACACCTTGATCTCCATCGTAGCATCGTTGTCTTCTCGCCAATCTTATGCTTCTACGACTATCGCTACCGCTTAGTGATAAAGTAAAGCATTACAGGGCGATTGCATTGCATACAATAAAGCGACAACCATATGGCTCCTGCCAGTTGCCGATAACTCGGTTACAAAACATGATTATCTCATATAATAAAATTTAGCATCATGTCTTGACCATATCACATCACAACATGCCCCGCAAAAACAAGTTAGACGTCCTCTACTTTGTTATTGCAAGTTTTACGTGGCTGCTACGGGCTTAGCAAGAACCGTTCTTACCTACGCATCAAAACCACAACGATAGTTTGTCAAGTTGGTGATGTTTTAACCTTCGCAGGGACCGGGCATAGCCACACTCGGTTCAACTAAAGTTGGATAAACTGACACCCGCCAGCCACCTATGTGCAAAGCACGTCGGTAGAACCAGTCTCGCGTAAGCGTACGCGTAATGTCGGTCCGGGCTGCTTCATCCAAAAATACCGCCGAACCAAAGTATGACATGCTGGTAAGCAGTATGACTTATATCGCCCACAACTCACTTGTGTTCTACTCATGCATATGACATCTACGCATAAAACCTGGCTCGAATGCCACTGTTGGGGAACGTAGTAATTTCAAAAAAAAATCCTACGCACACGCAAGATCATGGTGATGCATAGCAACAAGAGGGGAGAGCGTTGTCCACGTACCCTTGTAGACTGAAAGCGGAAGCGTTAGCACAACGCGGTTGATGTAGTCGTACGTCTTCACGATCCGACCGATCAAGTACCGAACGCACGGCACCTTTGAGTTCAGCACACGTTCAGCCCGATGACGTCCCTCGAACTCCGATCCAGCCGAGTGTTGAGGGAGAGTTTCGTTAGCACGACGGTGTGGTGACGATGATGACGTTCTACCGACGCAGGGCTTCGCCTAAGCATCGCTACAGTTTTATCGAGGTGGACTATGGTGGAGGGGGGGCACCGCACACGGCTAAAATATCAAACGATCAATTGTTCTGTCTAGGGTGCCCCTGCCCCCGTATATAATGGAGCAAGGGGGGAGGTGCGGCCGGCCAAGGGGGGCGCGCCAGGAGGACTTGGGGGGGGGAAGAGGTGGAGGAGAAGAAGGAAGGGGGGGTGCCGCCCCCTCTCCTTGTCCTATTCGGACTAGGGGGGAGGGGCGCGCGGCCCTTGCCCTGGCTGCCTCTCCTCTTCTCCACTAAGGCCCACTATGGCCCATTAACCCCCCGGGGGGTTCCGGTAACCTCCCGGTACTCCGGTAAAATCCCGGTTTCACCCGGAACACTTCCGATATCCAAACATAGGCTTCCAATATATCAATCTTCATGTCTCGACCATTTCGAGACTCCTCGTCATGTCCGTGATCACATCCAGGACTCCGAACAACCTTCGGTACATCAAAACATATAAACTCATAATATAACTATCATCGAAACGTTAAGCGTGCGGACCCTACGGGTTCGAGAACTATGTAGACATGACCGAGACACGTCTCCGGTCAATAACCAATAGCGGAACCTGGATGCTCATATTGGCTCCCACATATTCTACGAAGATCTTTATTGGTCAGACCGCATAACAACATACGTTGTTCCCTTTGTCATCGGTATGTTACTTGCCCGAGATTCGATCGTCGGTATCTCAATACCTAGTTCAATCTCATTACTGGCAAGTCTCTTTACTCATTCCGTAATACATCATCCCGCAACTAACTCATTAGTTGCAATGCTTGCAAGGCTTAAGTGATGTGCATTACCGAGAGGGCCTAGAGATACCTCTCCGACAATCGGAGTGACAAATCCTAATCTCAAAATACGCCAACCCAACAAGTACCTTCGAAGACACCTGTAGAGCACCTTTATAATCACCCAGTTACGCTGTGACATTTGGTAGCACACAAAGTGTTCCTCTGGTAAACGGGAGTTGCATAATCTCATAGTCATAGGAACATGTATAAGTCATGAAGAAAGCAATATCAACATACTAAATGATCGTGTGCTAAGTTAACAGAATGGGTCATGTCAATCACATCATTCTCCTAATGATGTGATCCCGTTAACCAAATGACAACTCATGTCTATGGCTAGGAAACATAACCATCTTTGATCAACGAGCTAGTCAAGTAGAGGCATACTAGTGACACTCTGTTTGTCTATGTACTCACACATGTATTATGTTTCCGGTTAATACAATTCTAGCATGAATTATAGACATTTATCGTGATATAAGGAAATAAATAATAACTTTATTATTGCCTCTAGGGCATATTTCCTTCACCTACACCATAAATTGGGGGCTGCTCGGAGTTAGTGCACGGCTTTTGTCGTTTGAGAGCAACGCACCTCCGAAGCATTTGAGAGAGAGATCCTTGCGAGGACAAAGCCCAAAACACCCAGAGCTAAAGAGTGTTAGGCATCACTGAAGTCTTTCTGTCCGCGTGATCTGAAGACTTGTTACACTTGAGGACTGTGAATCCTCCAGCCAATTAGGTGTCACGTTCTGAGCATCCAAGAGCCATTGTGGATTACCAGTGAACGAAGTCTATGAAGGTTTGGAAGTCTACCTTGAAGACTTACCAGAGTGATTGGGCGAGGACTAAGTGTTCTTAGCTCAAGGGGAATAAGGTGAAGATGTGGTCTTATGAGTTAAATCTCAGCCTCCCTAACCAGATGTACAATTGTCGCATCAACTGGAACTGGTCTACCAAATCCTTGCCTTCAAGAAGCTACTGGTTCTATCCTTCACTTCCCTTTACTTTCAGTCTGTCTTCGTGAAGTCATTGTCTTCTTGCATGATATGATTGTCTTCACTGTGTGAAGACTATTTACCGTTTGGCTTCATACCATCTTCCATCCTGATCTATACTACCTAGTTGCTGATAGTCTTCGTGCTTTCACTTCATTGCTTACTTGACTATGGCTTGTCTAGTGTAGTCTACCTTCTGCTGCATATCAATAGGTTCATTTCTACGGTTCGTCTTCAAAGCCCCCATGTTTTGAAGACTTTCATAAAAATCGCCTATTCACCCCCCCTAGTCAATAACTAGCACTTTCAATTGGTATCAGAGTAAGGTTCTCCCTTGTTCTGTGTGATTCAGTTTATGTTGGGAAACACAGTATTTCAAAACATTTACCTACGATCATGCAAGAAGTATCTAGGAGATGCATAGCAATGAGCGGGGCGAGTGTGTCCATGTACCCTCGTAGACCAAAAGCGGAAGCGTTTAGTAACGCGGTTGATGTAGTCGAACGTTTTCGCGATCCAACTGATCCAAGCACCGAACGTACGGCACCTCCGCGTTCAGCACACGTTCAGCTCGATGACATCCCTTGAACTCTTGATCCAGTTGAGGCCGAGGGAGAGTTCCATTAGCACGATGGCGTGGTGACGGTGATGATGAAGTTACCGGTGCAGGGCTTTTCCTAAGCACTACGACGATATGACTGAGGTGTGTAACTGTGGAGGGGGGCACCGCACACGGTTAAGAGAAACTTGTGTGTTCTAGGGTGCCCCCTGCCCCCGTATATAAAGGAGGGGAGGGGAGGCCGGACGGCCCTCCTAGGGCGCGCTAGGAGAGGGGAGTCCTACTAGGACTCCAAGTCCTAGTAGGATTCCACCTAAGGAAGAGGGGGAAGAAGGAAGGAAGAGGGGGAAGGGAAGGAAAGAGGGGCGCAGCTGAAAGTGCAACTATCCCTAGGTGGTTTTGGTAATTCATAACAACATATAGCTCATTGAGATAATGCTATTCCAAGATGATTATTTCAGGAAAGCTCAATGATTGGCATGGCATGGATGTGAAAGTGGAACCCTCAAAATGCTAAGGACAAAGAATTGGCTCAAGCTCCAAGTTCAAGACTCTTCATTTTATATTTTAGTGATCCAAGATCACATTGAGTCTTTAGGAAAAGCCAATACTATCAAGGAGGGATGAGGTGTTGCTTAATGAGCCTCTTGCTTTATGTGCTTAGTGATATGCTCCAAAATCCTCAACCACTTTTCCATAGCCATAAATGACCTAAACCCTAAGCCAAACTCGGTCATACCGATTCTTTCAATCCGGCGCCACCGAGTTTCACTTGTCATTTGCCACTGCCAAACCCTAGCAATTCGGTCCTACCGATAAGGATCTCGGTCACACCGAGATGGGGTTGCAAACTCTCTGTTTCCCTTTTGTAACTTTTCGGTCTCACCGAAAGAGCGAATCGGTCCCACCGAGAATGCAATGTAAACTCTCTGTTTCCTTCTTGTAACTTTTCGGTCTCACCGAAAGAGCGAGTCGGTCCCACCGAGTTTACCTGACCAACTCTCTGGTTAGCTAATTGCCAAACTCGGTCTCACAGAGTGTGTGCAATCGGTCTCACCGAGATTACGTTATGCCCAAACCCTAACCGAATCGGTCCTACCGAGTTGCATGTCGGTCCCACCGAAATTCCTAACGGTCACTAGGTTTACTATTTCGGTCAGACCGAGTTTTCTGATTCGGTCCCACCGAGATTGGTAGATTGTGTGTAACGGTTAGATTTTGTGTGGAGGCTATATATACCCGTCCACCACCTCTTCATTCGTGGAGAGAGCCATCAGAACACATACACCATTCCTACTCATATGTTCTGAGAAAGAACCACCTACTCATGTGTTGAGACCAAGATATTCCATTCTTACCATATGAATCTTGATCTCTAGCCTTCCCCAAGTTTCTTTCCACTCAAATCTTCTTTCCACCAGATCCAAATCCTATGAGAGAGAGTTGAGTGTTGGGGAGACTATCATTTGAAGCACAAGAGCAAGGAGTTCATCATCAACACACCATTTGTTACTTCTTGGAGAGTGGTGTCTCCTAGATTGGCTAGGTGTCACTTGGGAGCCTCCGACAAGATTGTGGAGTTGAACCAAGGAGTTTGTAAGGGCAAGGAGGTCGCCTACTTCGTGAAGATCTACCGCTAGTGAGGCAAGTCCTTTGTGGGACATGGCCATGGTGGAATAGACAAGGTTGCTTCTTCGTGGACCCTTCGTGCGTGGAGCCCTCCGTGGACTCGCGCAACCATTACCCTCCGTGGGTTGAAGTCTCCATCAACGTGGATGTAGGATAGCACCACCTATCCGAACCACGGGAAAACATCCGTGTCTCCAATTGCGTTTGAATCCTCCAAACCCTTCCCTTTACATTCTTGCAAGTTGCATGCTTTACTTTCCGCTGCCAATAAACTCTTTGCATGCTTGCTTGAATTGTGTGATGATTGCTTGACTTGTCCTAAGATAGCTAAAATCTGCCAAGAACTAAAATTGGGAAAAGGCTAAGTTTTTATTTGGTCAAGTAGTCTAATCACCCCCCTCTAGACATACTTTCGATCCTACAAGTGGTATCAGAGCTTTGGTCTCCATTTGCCTTGATCTCCATAGCTTTTGGTGGTCATAGCCTTGGTTTCACAACCTAGGAGAGTATGGCGTCTAGCGAGGGAAATTATCACCGTAGAGGTCCTTACTTTGATGGCACTAATTTTGCTAGTTGGAAGCATAAAATGAAAATGCATATTCTTGGACATAACCCCGCCGTATGGGCTATTGTTTGTGTTGGTTTGCAAGGTGAGTTCTTTGATGGGATAGAACCAAACCGTGAAGCTACCGCAGATGAGTTGAAGATGTTGCAATACAATGCTCAAGCTTGTGATATTCTCTTCAACGGACTGTGCCCCGAAGAATTCAACAAAATCAGCCGCCTTGAGAATGCAAAGGAACTTTGGGACACTTTGATTGATATGCACGAAGGTACCGACTCCGTCAAGGAATCCAAGTTGGATGTGCTTCAAAGCCAACTTGACAAGTTCAAGATGAAGGATGGTGAAGGTGTCGCTGAAATGTACTCTAGGCTTGCTCTCATCACAAATGAGATTGCCGGCTTAGGAAGTGAAGAGATGACCAATAGATTCATCATCAAGAAGATCCTAAGAGCCTTGGATGGGAAATATGATACCGTGTTCACATTAATCCAAATGATGCCCAACTACAAAGATCTCAAGCCAACGGAAGTAATTGGAAGGATTGTTGCTCATGAGATGTCACTCAAGGATAAAGAGGAACTTCACAACAAATCAAGTGGTGCCTACAAAGCCTCATGTGAAGTCCCCACATCATCAAGTGAGAAACAAAACTTCAATGAAGAATTGAGCTTAATGGTGAAGAACTTCAACAAGTTCTACAAGAGTAGAAACAAAGATAGAAGCTTCAAGTCAAGGTCCTACAATGACACGAGATCTTCTAGTCGAGAGCGAAACTGCTATAATTGTGGAAGACCCAGACACTATTCCAATGAGTGTACGTCTCCCTACAAGAGAAGAGAAGATTCTCCAAAAAGAAGAAGCAAAGAATCACCACCAAGAGAGAGAAGGAGTAGAGATGATCGTTATGAACGAACATACTCACGGAGAAGCAAGGATTCGGAAAGGAAGGAAAAGTCATCAAGGAGCTATACAAAACGAAGACATCAAGCTCATGTTGGTGAATGGGTATCCGGCTCCGACTCCGACAGCCACTCCGAGAGAAGTTATCACTCCGACTCCGAAGATACTCAAGATGAAGGTGTTGCCGATCTAGCACTTGTGTCAACCAACTCCTACGACATATTTGACTCACCAAATGAAGGAATTGGAAGATGCTTCATGGCCAAAGGTCCTAAGGTAACACACCCCGAGTATGTTGACTTTAATAGTGATGAAGATGACTTGTTAGGTGATGATGATTTGCTTGTTGACAACTCTAGTGATGAATATTATGGTGAAATGTCAATTAACCATGCTAAAACGAATGACAATGATAAGGAGAAGATTGAGGCTCTAACTAAAGAACTAAACACTCTTAAGTTAGCCCATGAAACTATCTTCGAAGATCATCGAGAACTTTTAAGAGCTCATGAGAAACTACGCTTTGAAAAGCTTAATCTTGAGCAAGAGCATGAGTTCTTAAAAGCAATCAATGATGATCTCCGCAAGAAAAGTTCTTCTCACATTGCCAAGCGTTTACTTTTATCCACTTACATGCCTCAAGTCAAGACTAGTAACAAGAATAAGAAAGATTCTTCCTCTAGTAGCAACAATGATCATGCTAAATCCCATATTGTTGCTTCTAGTAGTTCTCTTGATTCCACTAATGATTCTCTTAGCCAAGTTACACTTGAGCAAGAAAATAGCTTATTGAAGGGAATTATAGAGAAAGGTGTTTACAAGAGCCTTGCCGGGAGTAAGCAATTCGAGGAAATTGTGCGCAAGCAAGGAATGCACCGGAAGAATCAAGGTGTTGGTTTTGAACGAAAGTTCAATGCCAATGGAGTTGAATGGGAATAAGATCAATGCCCCAAGACAAAGTTTGTCCCTCAACAAGAGAAGTATGATACTTCTCTCAAGGGAACTCAAGCTCAAGATGATCTTCCACCACAAGACTACAAGCAAAAAGGCAAGGACAAGCTTCAAGAGGAGATTGATGCATTTGAAGAAGCTCCTAAGACCTTAGTCAAGTGGATTCCCAAGACTAACTCAAGTTCCACTACATCAAGTACGACTACAACTCCAAAGATTCCCATCAAGATGGTATGGATCCAAAAGAAGAAGAACTAGAGAGTTCTTGAGGGTGACTCCGCCAACATACTTCACTCTTATCATTTTGGCAAGAACAAGTGCAATCAACTTCCACATCTTGCACTAGTTCAAGGAGTCACAAACCCTCTTGTTGGTAAGACAAGGGACAAGGTAACCTAAAGTTTTCATGGACATCATCTTGTGTGTGCATCACTCTATGTCTATGGATATCCTTGTTTGTTCCTTGTGGGACTAACCCATGTAGGTATTGAAAGTGCAATTCACTCAAATGGATAGCTCCAAGTGATCTACATCAACATTGAGCATCCACATCTTCAACATCTACATGAAGTCATCATCGACAAAACCCAAGGTTAGTTCATCCCTCTTAGGGGGGATATCACATCTAGGGGGAGCTTTACTCTAAGACTTGAGCTAAAGCAACTCTAAAGATATGAATACAACAATGCTTTATGTAAAAGTGGTAACCCCACTTGAGCTTAAACGATGAGTATGACCTACGATCAAGTGTTCTCACTTGACTCCTAAGTCAATATACTCGTATATAGATGACCTAGTCATCGCAAATTGCTTGATAGATGCTAGAATTGGTTGTGCATGCTTTGCCACATATTTCATTTGCCATCTTATTGTGTGAGCATGTTGGTTGCATATTTTACTCATTCGATGACATCCACTTGTTGTTTTGATTGTTTGGCTTTCTTCTTTTGCCAAGTGGATGGACAAGAATGCCTAAGAACCTCCTCTAGCTATCTATGCTTTTCTAGTCTCAAACTCTATTCATGCTGCATCACAAAACTTGATCAAGTCAGATTCGAACCACCCTGTGTGAGGAGCGCTCGGAGTCCCCGATTCGTCATAGACTTAAACTTCTAAAACCTCTTTATGAATATCGGTCTGACCGATACTCCACTTTCGGTCCTACCGAGTTCATTAAGTTGATCGAGGTTTTCGATCTCGGTGCAACCGATTTGAACTTTTTGGTCACACCGAGTTGCAATAACTGCACACAGTTTTGCATCTCGGTGCCACCGAGTTGTTCCACTCGGTCACACCGACAGGGTCGGGCTATATATAGTGACGGGCAAAATTTTGGAAATTTCTCCGAAACCTCTTCGCCCGCGCGATAGCCTGCTCTGCCTTCGTGGTCTTCGGATCGTCTTCTTGCCGCCAGCAGCCTCCAGTCGCTGGTCTCCGCCGCCGTCAACGGAATTCTGCCCCGCCGTTGCCGCCGTAGCGAGTCTCCGCCGAACTAGGGTATGGACTCGATCTTTGTGCTATTCTCCACTCCGATTCTTAGCACATTGTGATCATCATGATTCTTGCCACGATTGAAACACTCCTATCCAGTCAATGAACTCGTAGATTAGGTTTAATTCGAAAATTTTAGGGTTAGGTTTCCGCCGAAACCATCTCGGACCCACCGAGTTGAAAAACTCGGTCCCACCGATCTGGCTTTTGCCATTGCACAAGTGAAACTCGATCTGACCGAGAATAACTTATCGGTGCGACCGATTTTGGAATTCTGTGAAACCCTAGCAGTCTCGGTGCCACCGAACTGTAACTCGGTCCGACCGAGTTTGCTAGTTCTGGTGCCCAAACTGCTTCGGTGTCACCGAGTTTGAAAATTGGTAGATCCGAGATGCTTTCTGTGGAAAACTAAAACTAAGTTTTTGAATTAATCTTTTGCAAAAATCTCTGCTTTTTGTGATGCTCATCCACTCCATCTCATCTATAATCTATTCACAGGGTCAGCAGTCAGTGTGCAACATGTCTGATCAAAGTGACAGCCAAAATGTGTCTGAGCAGCAAGTTGTGATGAGTGAGGGCACTAGCCCCTCAAGTTCTTCTGATGATGGCAGCAGGAGCACACCCAGCAATCTGCCTAAGGCTGCCACACGTCAAAGGAAGAAGAGAACCTCAGATTCTGAAGATGAGGACTATGTGGCAGATGAAGAGGCCACATCGAAGAGAGTTGAGCCAGCTCAAGGCACAAAGCCAGGGCTGAAATTCAAAAGGCCAGCAGGCAGGAAGCCCATGCCTAAAGCAAGAGTTCCCACTTCCAAACCTAGGAAGGCTGCAATTGAAGAAACCATGAAGCTTACCCTGGAATCTGAAGAGGAAGCAGGTGGCCAAGGCAAGAAGAGGAAAGAGAGGGTGAAGAAGACTGTGGCCAGAGTCCTTGGCAAGGCCTCCATCATGGATGAGGAGGAAGAAGAAGAGGTTGCTGCACCAGCACCCAAGGCAGCCAAACTCATGGGAGATGCTATAAGGTCAGGAACAGCTGCATCCAAGCCCAAGGAAGCACCTAAGGCTGCATCTAAGCCTAAGAGTGCACCCAAGAGAAACACACGAAGCATCCCAGCTGCAGAAAAGAACAAGGCCCCAGTGCCTGAAACTATCGAAGAAGAGGAAGAGAGTGTCCTTAGAAAGCTCAAGCCCAAGATCCCAGACCACAACGATGCTCATCCTGTGGCTGAGGACATGAAACTCAGGAGAGACTCAGGGCTGAAGAAGTGGAGAGAAGCAGATCCGTATGCTTCTAGGAGAAGGACTGCCATGGATTACAGGTTTCATACCAAGGAGCAGCAAGATTTCTATGGGACTGTTTTGCTTGACAAGAAGCCAACCGTTTGTGACATGAGATGGGTCGACTGGACCTACTTGAAGGAGCATGAAGAGCACTACCCCGGAGTATTTGACAGCTTCAGTGCATATGGAGTTTCAGCCTTTGTTGGGCAGAAGCTCACAAAGTGGAACGAGGAGCTGATCATGCAATTCTACTCCACATCACACTTTTATCCGGATGGAAGGATCACTTGGATGTCTGAAGGTACAAGGTACCAATCCACTGTTGAGGAATGGGCAAAGTTGATCAATGCCCCAGAGGAGCAGGATGATGACTTGGACATTTATGCCAAGGAAAAGATGGATCACAACTCCATGTCCAACATGTACAAGGAGATCCCGAATGAAGCGCTCGACACGTTCAAGTTTGGCTCAGTGCACTATCTGCTCTCAGGATTGCCTACGATCAACTGGATCCTTAGGCACACCCTTCTGCCCAAATCTGGAGATCACAAGATGATCAGAGGTCACGCGATCAACTTGCTTCATGTCTTTGACGTGCCTCAGAAATTCAAGGTCATGAGTCTCATTGTGGAAACCATTAAGAGGACAGCTGCAGACCAGAAGAGGAGTTGTGGGTATGCCCCACAGATTCAGGAGCTCATCAACTCCAAGATGGGCAGGGGCGTATATTTATTGGATAAGGAACACCTGCCCATCCGTCCAGATTTTGAGGATAACCAAGTGGTTATGACTGAGAATGAGCCCTCATCTGCCCATGCACAAGCCCAGAAGGAGAAGGCGAAGAAGGAGAAAGCTGCCAGGATGCCTACTCAAGCAGAGGCATCTGATTACCTCTTGAAGACCAAACAAGAGCAGCTTGGTTACCTGATAGCATCCACCCTGCGGATTGAGCAGAGTATAGCCACCCTGACTCAGAACCAGGCGAGCCTAGAAAGGATCATGGAACAGAGGTTCTATGACTTGGACATCAAGGTGACTGAGATACAGACTGCCGTGGAGCAGCTCCAGGACGACATGAACGAGAGGAGAGGCAGAACCACAACTGATGCTTTTGCCAGAATGCCACGAGGTTCGAGGTCGTCAGCACTGCCAGTTGCTGACACTAGAGCTACAACGTCTGCACCAGCTACAGCCTCTGTTCCACCAGCTCCAGCATCCACCACAGCCTCAACTCCTACCACATCTACTGAAGGCTTCGTCCTTGGCGTGCTTCAGACTCCACCACCACCTGAAGATCAAGCCTGAGTTTCGACTTAGCACTATGCATTTTCTAGGAACTTTTTGGTAACTTGTTGCCAAAGGGGGAGAAAATGTATAGATCATAGGCTTCGAGAGAGAGTGTTGCTTTTATTCTCTCTTGTTTTTATTTGGTGGTCTTTCGAACTTTATTTGCTTGTGTGTGAGATACTACGTCCTTATGCCTGTGAGACATCGATGATCGAGTGTTTGATCATAAGCTACACTTAATGTTTGCTTAATGCTTGCTTAAATATTATCATTCTATCTATCGCTTGTGATCATTCACTATTCTTGGTGATGAGTGCATGGATTTCAATGTTATCATTTTTGAGCGCTCCACCAAGACATATGTGACATGGAAGAGTAACCCATGATTCTAACTCCTTGTGCATTTGCAGTCCAAAGCAAATTTTAAATATGCACAAATTTAGGGGGAGCTCTTACTTATCACATACTTCTCAAAGCGACGATGTATTTCATGATTATTATTATTTGTCGAAGCTTTGATCTATATGTTGTCATCAATTACCAAAAAGGGGGAGATTGAAAGTGCAACTATCCCTAGGTGGTTTTGGTAATTCATAACAACATATAGCTCATTTAGCTAATGCTATTCCAAGATGATTATTTCAGGAAAGCTCAATGATTGGCATGGCATGGATGTGAAAGTGGAACCCTCAAAATGCTAAGGACAAAGAATTGGCTCAAGCTCAAAGTTCAAGACTCTTCATTTTATATTTTAGCCAATACTATCAAGGAGGGATGAGGTGTTGCTTAATGAGCCTCTTGCTTTATGTGCTTAGTGATATGCTCCAAAATCCTCAACCACTTTTCCATAGCCACAAATGACCTAAACCCTAAGCCAAACTCGGTCATACCGATTCTTTCAATCCGGCGCCACCGAGTTTCACTTGTCATTTGCCACTGCCAAGCCCTAGCAATTCGGTCCTACCGATAAGGATCTCAGTCACACCGAGATGGGGTTGCAAACTCTCTGTTTCCCTTTCGTAACTTTTCGGTCTCACCGAAAGAGCGAATCGGTCCCACCGAGAATGCAATGTAAACTCTCTGTTTCCTTCTTGTAACTTTTCGGTCTCATCGAAAGAGCGAGTCGGTCCCACCGAGTTTACCTGACCAACTCTCTGGTTAGCTAATTGCCAAACTCGGTCTCACCGAGTGTGTGCAATCGGTCTCACCGAGATTACGTTATGCCCAAACCCTAACCGAATCGGTCCTACCGAGTTGCATGTCGGTCCCACCGAAATTCCTAACGGTCACTAGGTTTACTATTTCGGTCAGACCGAGTTTTCTGATTCGGTCCCACCGAGATTGGTAGATTGTGTGTAACGGTTAGATTTTGTGTGGAGGCTATATATACCCCTCCACCACCTCTTCATTCATGGAGAGAGCCATCAGAACACATACACCATTCCTACTCATATGTTCTGAGAAAGAACCACCTACTCATGTGTTGAGACCAAGATATTCCATTCCTACCATATGAATCTTGATCTCTAGCCTTCCCCAAGTTGCTTTCCACTCAAATCTTCTTTCCACCAGATCCAAATCCTATGAGAGAGAGTTGAGTGTTGGGGAGACTATCATTTGAAGCACAAGAGCAAGGAGTTCATCATCAACACACCATTTGTTACTTCTTAGAGAGTGGTGTCTCCTAGATTGGCTAGGTGTCACTTGGGAGCCTCCGACAAGATTGTGGAGTTGAACCAAGGAGTTTGTAAGGGCAAGGAGATCGCCTACTTCGTGAAGATCTACCGCTAGTGAGGCAAGTCCTTCGTGGGCGATGGCCATGGTGGAATAGACAAGGTTGCTTCTTCATGGACCCTTCGTGGGTGGAGCCCTCCGTGGACTCGCGCAACCGTTACCCTCCATGGGTTGAAGTCTCCATCAACGTGGATGTAGGATAGCACCACCTATCCGAACCACGGGAAAACATCCGTGTCTCCAATTGCGTTTGAATCCTCCAAACCCTTCCCTTTACATTCTTGCAAGTTGCATGCTTTACTTTCCGCTGCCAATAAACTCTTTGCATGCTTGCTTGAATTGTGTGATGATTGCTTGACTTGTCCTAAGTAGCTAAAATCTGCCAAGAACTAAAATTGGGAAAAGGCTAAGTTTTTATTTGGTCAAGTAGTCTAATCACCCCCCCTCTAGACATACTTTCGATCCTACAGCAGCCCCCTTCCCCTAGTCCAATTCGGACCCAAGGGGGGGTGGGCGTGGCCAACCCCTTGTGGCCCTTCCTCTCTTCCCACTAAGGCCCATCAAGGCCCATTAGTTCCCCTGGGGGGTTCCGATAACCCTTCGGCACTCCGATAGGTATCCGGTACCTCTCGGAACTCATCCGGTGTCCGAATAACATCGTCCAATATATCAATCTTTATGTCTCAACCATTTCGAGACTCCTCGTCATGTCTGTGATCTCATCCGTGTTGAAAATATGCCCTAGAGGCAATAATAAAAGCATTACTATTATATTTCCTTGTTCATGATAATTGTCTTTATTCATGCTATAATTGTGTTATCCGGAAATCGTAATACATGTGTGAATAACAGACACCAACATGTCCCTAGTAAGCCTCTAGTTGACTAGCTCATTGATCAACAGATAGTCATGGTTTCCTAGCTATGGACATTGGATGTCATTGATAACGAGATCACATCATTAGGAGAATGATGTGATGGACAAGACCCAATCCTAAACATAGCATAAAGATCGTATAGTTCGTTTGCTAGAGTTTTTCCAATGTCAAGTATCTTTTCCTTAGACCATGAGATCGTGTAACTCCCGGATACCGTAAGAGTGCTTTGGGTGTACCAAACGTCATAACGTAACTGGGTGACTATAAAGGTATACTACGGTTATCTCCGAAAGTGTCTGTTGGGTTGACACGGATCAAGACTGGGATTCGTCACTCCGTATGACGGAGAGGTATCACTGGGCCCACTCAGTAATGCATCATCATAATGAGCTCAAAGTGACCAAGTGTCTGGTCACGAGATCATGCATTACGGTATGAGTAAAGTGACTTGCCGGTAACGAGATTGAATAAGGTATTGGGATACCGACGATCGAATCTCGGGCAAGTAACATATCGATTGATGAAGGGAATTGTATACGGGGTTGTTTGAATCCTCGACATCGTGGTTCATCTGATGAGATCATCGTGGAGTGTGTGGGAGCCAACATGGGTATCCAGATCCCGCTGTTGGTTATTGACCGGAGAGTCGTCTCGGTCATGTCTGCATTTCTCCCGAACCCGTAGGGTCTACACACTTAAGGTTCGGTGATGCTAGGGTTGTGAAGATATGTATATGCAGTAACCCGAATGTTGTTCGGAGTCCCGGATGAGATCCCAGACATCACGAGGAGTTTCGGAATAGTCCGGAGGTAAAGAATTATATATAGGAAGTGCTGTTTCGGCCATCGGGACAAGTTTCGGGGTCACCGGTATTGTACCGGGACCACCGGAAGGGTCCCGGGGGTCCACCGGGTGGGGCCACCAGCCCCGGGGGCCACATGGGCTGTAGGGGGTGCGTCTTGGCCTTTATGGGCCAAGGGCACCAGCCCAAAAGGTCCCATGCGCCTAGGGTTTTGGGGAAACCCTAAAGGGGGGCGTCCCTTGCTTGGGGGGCAAGCCCCCCACCCCTTGGCCGCCGCCCCCTAGGAGATTGGATCTCCTAGGGCCGGCCCTCCCCCTTGGGCACCCCTATATATAGTGGGGGAGATGGAGGACATCATACCACAGCCTTTTGGCACCTCCCTCTCCCCTGTTACATCTCTCTCTCTCGTAATATAGGCGAAGCCCTGCTACTGTGACGCCCTGCATCCACCACCACGCCGTCGTGCTGCTGGATCATCATCAACCTCTCCTACCCCCTTGCTGGATCAAGAAGGAGGAGACGTCTCCTGTCCCGTACGTGTGTTGAACGCGGAGGTGCCGTTTGTTCGGCGCTTGGTCATCGGTGATTCGGATCACGTCGTGTACGACTACTTCATCCATGTTCTTTGAACGCTTCCGCTCGTGATCTACAAAGGTATGTAGATGCATCCGATGACTCGTTGCTAGATGAACTCATAGATCGATCTTGGTGAAACTGTAGGAAATTTTTTGTTTTCTGCAACGTTCCCCAACAGTGGCATCATGAGCTAGGTCTATGCGTAGTTTTTCTTGCGCGAGTAGAACACAATTTGTTGTGGGCGTAGATGTTGTCAACTTTCTTGCCGCTACTAGTCTTATCTTGCTTCAGCGGTATTGTGGGATGAAGCGGCCCGGACCAACCTTACACGTACGCTTACGTGAGACCGGTTCCACCGACTAACATGCACTAGTTGCATAAGGTGGCTGGCGGGTGTTTGTCTCTCCTACTTTAGTTGGAGCGGATTCGATGAAAAGGGTCCTTATGAAGGGTAAATAGAAGTTGACAAATCACATTGTGGCTTTCACGTAGGTAAGAATTCGTTCTTGCTAGAACCCTAATTCAGCCACATAAAACTTGCAACAACAATTAGAGGACGTCTAACTTGTTTTTGCAGCAAGTTCTTTGTGATATGATATGGCCAAAGTTGTGACGAATGATGAATGATCTATATGTGATGTATGAGATGTTCATGCTATTGTAATAGGAATCATGACTTGCATGTCGATGAGTATGACAACCGTCAGGAGCCGTAGGAGTTGTCTTTATTCTTTTATATGACCTGTGTGTCATTGAGAAACGCCATGTAAATTACTTTACTTTATTGCTGAACGCGTTAGCCATAGTAGTAGAAGTAATAGTTGGCGAGCAACTTCATGGAGACACGATGATGGAGATCATTATGATGGAGATCATGGTGTCAAGCCGGTGACAAGATGATCATGGAGCCCCAAGATGGAGATCAAAGGAGCTATGTGATATTGGCCATATCATGTCACTATTATTATTTGATTGCATGTGATGTTTATCATGTTTTGCATCTTGTTTACTTAGAATGACGGTAGTAAATAAGATGATCCCTCATAATAATTGCAAGCAAGTGTTCCCCCTAACTGTGCACCGTTGCGACAGTTCGTTGCTTCAATGCACCACGTGATGATCGGGTGTTTGATTCAAACGTTCACATACAACGGGTGTAAGACAGATTTACACATGCAAACACTTAGGTTGACTTGACGAGCCTAGCATGTACAGACATGGCCTCGGAACAAAGAAGACCGAAAGGTCGAGCATGAGTCGTATAGAAGATACGATCAACATGAAGATGTTCATCGATGTTGACTAGTCCATCTCACGTGATGATCGGACACGGCCTAGTTGACTCGGATCATGTTATACTTAGATGAATAGAAGAGGGATGTCTATCTAAGTGGGAGTTCATTGAATAATTTGATTAGATGAACTTAATTATCATGAACTTAGTCTAAATTCTTTACAATATGTCTTGTAGATCAAATGGACAACGTAGTCCTCAACTTCAACGCGTTCCTAGAGAAAACCAAGCTGAAAGATGATGGCAGCAACTATACGGACTGGGTCCGGAACCTGAGGATCATCCTCATAGCTGCCAAGAAAGATTATGTCCTACAAGCACCGCTAGGTGATCCGCCTGTCCCTCAGAACCAAGATGTTATGAACGCTTGGCAGACACGTGCTGATGACTACTCCCTCGTTCAGTGCGGCATGCTTTATAGTTTAGAGCCGGGGCTCCAAAAGCGTTTTGAGAGACATGGAGCATATGAGATGTTCGAAGAGCTGAAAATGGTTTTTCAAGCTCATGCCCGGGTCGAGAGATATGAAGTCTCCGACAAATTCTTTAGCTGTAAGATGGAGGAAAATAGTTCTGTCAGTGAGCACATACTCACTATGTCTGGGTTACATAACCGCTTGACTCAGTTGGGAGTTAACCTCCCGGATGATGCGGTCATTGACAGAATCCTCCAGTCGCTTCCACCAAGCTACAAGAGCTTTGTGATGAACTTCAATATGCAGGGGATGGAAAAGACCATTCCTGAGGTATTTGCAATGCTGAAATCAGCAGAGGTAGAAGTCAAGAAGGAACATCAAGTGTTGATGGTCAACAAAACCACTAAGTTCAAGAAAGGCAAGGGTAAAAAGAACTTCAAGAAGGACGGCAAAGAAGTTGCCGCACCCGGCAAGCAAGCTGCCGGGAAGAAGCCAAAGAATGGACCCAAGCCCGAGACTCAGTGCTTTTATTGCAAGGGAAGCGGTCACTGGAAGCGGAACTGCCCCAAATACTTAGCGGACAAGAAGGCCGGCAAAACAAAAGGTATATGTGATATACATGTAATTGATGTGTACCTTACTAGTACCCGTAGTAGCTCCTGGGTATTTGATACCGGTGCAGTTGCTCACATTTGTAACTCAAAGCAGGGGCTGCGGAATAAGCGGAGACTGGCGAAGGACGAGGTAACGATGCGCGTCGGGAATGGTTCCAAGGTCAATGTGATCACCGTCGGCACACTACCTCTATATTTGCCTTCGGGATTAGTTTGAAACCTTAATAATTGTTATTTAGTACCAGCTTTGAGCATGAACATTGTATCGGGATCTCGTTTAATTCGAGATGGCTACTCATTTAAATCCGAGAATAATGGTTGTTCTATTTATATGAGAGATATGTTTTATGGTCATGCTCCTATGGTGAATGGTTTATTCTTAATGAATCTCGAGCGTAATGCTACACATATTCATAGTGTGAGTACCAAAAGATGTAAGGTTGATAATGATAGTCCCACATACTTGTGGCACTGCCGCCTTGATCACATAGGTGTCAAACGCATGAAGAAGCTCCATGCAGATGGACTTTTAGAGTCTCTTGATTATGAATCATTTGACACGTGCGAACCATGCCTCATGGGTAAAATGACCAAGACTCCATTCTCAGGAACAATGGAGCGAGCAACCAACTTTTTGGAAATCATACATACTGATGTGTGCAGTCCAATGAGCGTTGAGGCTCGTGGTGGCTATCGTTATGTTCTCACCCTCACTGATGACTTGAGTAGATATGGGTATGTCTACTTAATGAAACACAAGTCTGAAACCTTTGAAAAGTTCAAGGAATTTCAGAGTGAGGTTGAGAATCAACGTGACAGGAAAATCAAGTTTCTACGATCAGATCGTGGAGGAGAATACTTGAGTCACGAATTTAGCTCACACTTGAGAAAATGTGGAATAGTTTCACAACTAACGCCGCCTGGAACACCTTAGCGTAACGGTGTGTCCGAACGTCGTAATCGCACTCTATTAGATATGGTGCGGTCTATGATGTCTCTTACCGATTTACCACTATCTTTTTGGGGCTATGCTTTAGAGACTGCCGCATTCACTTTAAATAGGGCTCCGTCGAAATGGTTTAGACGACACCGTATGAATTATGGTTTGGGAAGAAACCTAAGCCGTCGTTTCTAAAAGTTTGGGGATGCGATGCTTATGTCAAGAAACTTCAACCTGAAAAGCTCGAACCCAAGTTGGAAAAATGCGTCTTCATAGGATACCCTAAAGAAACTGTTGGGTATACCTTTTACCTCAGATCTGAAGGCAAGATCTTTGTTGCCAAGAATGGATGCTTTCTAGAGAAGGAGTTTCTCTCGAAAGAAGTAAGTGGGAGGAAAGTAGAACTTGATGAAGTGTTACCTCTTGAACTAGAAAATGGCGCAACTCA
The DNA here is from genome assembly GCF_018294505.1 of Triticum aestivum. Taxonomy (NCBI): domain Eukaryota; kingdom Viridiplantae; phylum Streptophyta; class Magnoliopsida; order Poales; family Poaceae; genus Triticum; species Triticum aestivum. The sequence goes on along the minus strand of NC_057803.1, from coordinate 587,755,614 downwards.
AGAAAATGTTCCTGAGGTGCCTGCACCGACTAGAGAGGAAGTTAATGATAATGATCATGAAACTTCAGATCAAGTTGCTACTGAACTTCGAAGGTCCACAAGGACACGTTCCGCACTAGAGTGGTACGGCAACCCTGTCTTGGAAATCATGTTGTTAGACAATGGTGAACCTTCGAACTATGAAGAAGCGATGGCGGGCCCGGATTCCGACAAATGGCTAGAAGCCATGAAATCCGAGATAGGATCCATGTATGAAAACGAAGTATGGACTTTGACTGACTTGCCCGATGATCGGCGAGCCATAGAAAATAAATGGATCTTTAAGAAGAAGATAGACGCGGATGGTAATGTGACCATCTATAAAGCTCGGCTTGTCGCTAAGGGTTATCGAAAGTTCAAGGGGTTGACTATGATGAGACTTTCTCACCGGTAGTGAAGCTGAAGTCCGTCCGAATCATGTTAGCAATTGCCGCATTCTACGATTATGAGATATGGCAAATGGACGTCAAAACGGCATTCCTTAATGGTTTCCTTAAGGAAGAATTGTATATGATGCAGCCAGAAGGTTTTGTCGATCCTAAGAATGCTGACAAGGTGTGCAAGCTCCAACGCTCGATTTATGGGCTGGTGCAAGCATCTTGGAGTTGGAACATTCGCTTTGATGAGATGATCAAAGCGTTTGGGTTTACGCAGACTTATGGAGAAGCTTGCGTTTACAAGAAAGTGAGTGGGAGCTCTGTAGAATTTCTCATATTATATGTAGATGACATACTTTTGATGGGAAATGATATAGAACTCTTGGACAGCATTAAGGCCTACTTGAATAAGAGTTTTTCAATGAAGGACCTTGGAGAAGCTGCTTATATATTAGGCATCAAGATCTATAGAGATAGATCGAGACGCCTCATAGGTCTTTCACAAAGCACATACCTTGAGAAGATATTGAAGAAGTTCAATATGGATTAGTCTAAGAAGGGGTTCTTGCATGTGTTGCAAGGTATGAAATTGAGCTCAGCTCAAAGTCCGACCACGGCAGAAGATATAGAAGAGATGAGTGTCATCCCCTATGCCTCAGCCATAGGTTCTATTATGTATGCCATGCTGTGTACCAGACCTGATGTAAACCTTGCCGTAAGTTTGGTAGGAAGGTACCAAAGTAATCCCGGCAAGGAACACTGGACAGCGGTCAAGAATATCCTGAAGTACCTGAAAAGGACTAAGGAAATGTTTCTTGTTTATGGAGGTGACGAAGAGCTCGTCGTAAAGGGTTACGTCGACGCTAGCTTCGACATAGATCTGGATGACTCTAAGTCACAAACCGGATACGTGTATATTTTGAATGGTGGGGCAGTAAGCTGGTGCAGTTGCAAGCAGAGCATCATGGTGGGATCTACATGTGAAGCGGAGTACATGGCAGCCTCGGAGGCAGCACATGAAGCAATTTGGGTGAAGGAGTTCATCACTGACCTCGGAGTCATACCCAATGCGTCGGGGCCGATCAAGCTCTTCTGTGACAACACTGGAGCTATTGCACTTGCCAAGGAGCCCAGGTTTCACAAGAAGACAAGGCACATCAAGCGTCACTTCAACTCCATTCGTGAAAATGTTTAAGATGGAGACATAGAGATTTGTAAAGTACATACGGACCTGAATGTAGCAGATCCGTTGACTAAACCTCTCCCTAGGGCAAAACATGATCAACACCAGAATTCCATGGGTGTTCGATACATCACAATGTAACTAGATTATTGACTCTAGTGCAAGTGGGAGACTGTTGGAAATATGCCCTAGAGGCAATAATAAAATCATTATTATTATATTTCCTTGTTCATGATAATTGTCTTTATTCATGCTATAATTGTGTTATCCGGAAATCGTAATACATGTGTGAATAACAGACACCAACATGTCCCTAGTAAGCCTCTAGTTGACTAGCTCATTGATCAAAAGATAGTCATGGTTTCCTGGCTATGGACATTAGATGTCATTGATAACGAGATCACATCATTAGGAGAATGATGTGATGGACAAGACCCAATCCTAAACATAGCATAAAGATCGTATAGTTCATTTGCTAGAGTTTTTCCAATGTCAAGTATCTTTTCCTTAGACCATGAGATCGTGTAACTCCCGGATACCGTAAGAGTGCTTTGGGTGTACCAAACGTCACAACGTAACTGGGTGACTATAAAGGTATACTACGGGTATCTCCGAAAGTGTCTGTTGGGTTGACACGGATCGACTGGGATTCGTCACTCCGTATGACGGAGAGGTATCACTGGGCCCACTCAGTAATGCATCATCATAATGAGCTCAAAGTGACCAAGTGTCTGGTCACGGGATCATGCATTATGGTACGAGTAAAGTGACTTGCCGGTAACGAGATTGAACAAGGTATTGGGATACCGACGATCGAATCTCGGGCAAGTAACATATCGATTGATGAAGGGAATTGTATACGGGGTTGTTTGAATGCTCGACATCGTGGTTCATCCGATGAGATCATCGTGGAGTGTGTGGGAGCCAACATGGGTATCCAGATCCCGCTGTTGGTTATTAACCGAAGAGTCATCTCGGTCATGTCTGCATTTCTCCCGAACCCGTAGGGTCTACACACTTAAGGTTCGGTGACGCTAGGGTTGTGAAGATATATATATATGCAGTAACCCGAATGTTGTTCGGAGTCCCGGATGAGATCCCGGACATCACGAGGAGTTTCGGAATAGTCCGGAGGTAAAGAATTATATATAGGAAGTGCTGTTTCGGCCATCGGGACAAGTTTCGGGGTCACCGGTATTGTACCGGGACCACCGGAAGGGTCCCGGGGGTCCACCGGGTGGGCCCACCAGCCCCGGGGGCCACATGGGCTGTAGGGGGTGCGCCTTGGCCTTTATGGGCCAAGGACATCATACCACAGCCTTTTGGCACCTCCCTCTCCCCTGTTACATCTCTCTCTCGTAGTATAGGCGAAGCCCTGCTACTGTGACGCCCTGCATCCACCACCACGCCGTCGTGTTGCTGGATCATCATCAACCTCTCCTTCCCCCTTGCTGGATCAAGAAGGAGGAGATGTCTCCCGTCCCGTACGTGTGTTGAACGCGGAGGTGCCGTCCGTTCGGCGCTTGGTCATCGGTGATTCGGATCATGTCGTGTACGACTACTTCATCCACGTTCTTTGAACGCTTCCGCTCGCGATCTACAAAGGTATGTAGATGCATCCGATGACTCGTTGCTAGATGAACTCATAGATCGATCTTGGTGAAACCGTAGGAAAATTTTTGTTTTCTGCAACGTTCCCCAACAATCCGGGACTCCGAACAATCTTCGGTCATCAAATCACATAACTCATAATACAAATCGTCATCGAACGCTAAGCTTGCGGACCCTACGGGTTCGAGTAGTATGTAGACATGACCGAGACACATCTTCGGTCAATAACCAATAGCGGAAACTGGATGCTCATATTAGCTTCTACATATTCTACGGAGATCTTTATCGGTCAAAACCGCATAACAACATACGTTATTTCCTTTGTCGTCGGTATGTTACTTGCCCGAGATTCGATCGTCGGTATCACCATACCTAGTTCAATCTCGTTACCAGCAAGTCTCTTTACTCGTTCCGTAATGCATCATCCCGTGACTAACTCATTAGACACATTGCTTGCAAGGCTCGCAGTGATGTTCATTACCGAGAGGGCCCAGAGATACCTCTCTGATATACGGAGTGACAAATCCTAATCTCGATCTATGCAAACTCAACAAACACCATCGGAGACACCTGTAGAGCATCTTTATAATCACCCAGTTACGTTGTGACGTTTGATAGCACACAAGGTGTTCCTCCGGTATTCGGGAGTTGCATAATCGCATAGTCAGAGGAACATGTATAAGTCATGAAGAAAGCAATAGAAATAAAACTAAACGATCATTATGCTAAGCTATCACATCATTCTCTAATGATGTGATCCCATTCATCAAATGACAACACATGTCCATGGTCAGGAAACTTAACCATCTTTGATTAACAAGCTAGTCAAGTAGAGGCATACTAGGGACACTCTGTTTGTCTATGTATTCACACATGTACTAAGTTTCTAGTTAATACAATTCTAGCATGAATAATAAACATTTATCATGATATAAAGAAATATAAACAACAACTTTATTATTGCCTCTAGGACATATTTCCTTCAGTCTCCCACTTGCAGAGTCAATAATCTAGATTACATAGTAATGATTCTAACGCCCATGGAGTCTTGGTGTTGATCATGTTTTGCTCGTGAGAGGCTTAATCAATGGGTCTTCAATATTCAGATCCGTATGTATTTTGCAAATTTCTATGTCTCCCTCCTTGACTTGATCGCGGATGGAATTGAAGCGTCTCTTAATGTGTTTGGTTCTCTTGTGAATTTTGGATTCCTTCGCCAAGGCTATTGCTCCAGTATTGTCACAAAAGATTTTCATTGGACCGATGCACTAGGTATGACACCTAGATCGCATATGAACTCCTTCATCTAGACTCCTTCATTTGCTGCTTCTGAAGCAGTTATGTACTCCACTTTACACGTAGATCCCGCCACGACGCTCTGTTTGGAACTGCACCAACTGACAACTCCACCATTCAATATAAATATGTATCCGGTTTGTGACTTAGAGTCATCCGGATTAGTGTCAAAGCTTGCATCGACGTAACCGTTTACGACAAGCTCTTTTTCACCTCCATAAACGAGAAACATATCCTTAGCTTTTCAGGTATTTCAGGATGTTCTTGACCGTTGTCCAGTGATCCACTCCTGGATTACTTTGGTACCTCCCTGCTAAACTAATAGCAAGGCACACATCAGGTCTGGTACACAACATTGCATACATGATAGAACCTATGGCTGAGGCATAGGGAATGACTTTCATTTTCTCTCTATCTTATGTAGTGGTTGGGCATTGAGTCTGACTCAATTTCACACCTTGTAACACAGGAAAGAACCCTTTCTTTCACTGATCCATTTTGAAGTTCTTCAAAACTTTATCAAGGTATGTGCTTTGTGAAAGTCCAATTAAGCGTCTTGATCTATCTCTATAGATCTTGATGCCCAATATATAAGCAGATTCTCCGAGGTCTTTCATTGAAAAATTCTTATTCAAGTATCCTTTTATGCTATTCAGAAATTCAGTATCATTTCCGATCAACAATATGTCATCCACATATAATATCAGAAAATCTACAGAGCTCCCAGTCACTTTCTTGTAAATACAGGCTTCTCCAAAAGTCTGTATAAAACTATATGCTTTGATCACACTATCAAAGCGTATATTCCAACTCTGAGAGGCTTGCACCAGTCCATAAATGGATCGCTGGAGTTTGCACACTTTGTTAGCATCTTTTGACAAAACCTTTTGGTTGCATCATATACAACTCTTCTTTAAGATATCCATTAAGGAATGCAGTTTTGACATCCATTTGCCAGATTTCATAACCGTAAAATGCGGCAATTGCTAACATGATTCGGACAGACTTGAGCATCACTATGGGTGAGAAGGTCTCATCATAGTCAAGTCCTTGGACTTGTCGAAAACCTTTCGCAACAAGTCGAGCTTTGTAGACAGTAACATTACCGTCAGCGTCAGTCTTCTTCTTGAAGATCCATTTATTCTCTATGGCATGCTGATCATCAGGCAAGTCAACCAAAGTCCACACTTTGTTCTCATACTTGGATCCCACCTCAGATTTCATGGCCTCAAGCCATTTCGTGGAATCTGGGCTCATCATTGCTTCCTCATAGTTCGTAGGTTCATCATGATCAAGTAACATGACTTCCAGAACAGGATTACCATACCACTCTGGTGCGGATCTTACTCTGGTTGACCTACGAGGTTCGGTAGTAACTTGATCTGAAGTTTCATGATCATCATCATTAGCTTCCTCACTGATTGGTGTAGGAATCACTGGAACTGATTTCTGTGATGAACTACTTTCCAATAAGGGAGCAGGTACAATTACCTCATCAAGTTCTACTTTCCTCCCACTCACTTCTTTCGAGAGAAACTCCTTCTCTAGAAAGGATCCATTCTTAGCAACAAATATCTTTCCTTCGGATCTGTGATAGAAGGTGTACCCAACAGTCTCCTTTGGGTATCCTATGAAGACACATTTCTCCGATTTGGGTTCAGGCTTATCAGGTTGAAGCTTTTTACCATAAGCATCGCAACCCCAAACTTTAAAAAACGACAACTTGGGTTTCTTGCCAAACCACAGTTCATATGGTGTCGCCTCAACGGATTTAGATGGTGCCCTGTTTAACGTGAATGCAGCCGTGTCTAAAGCATAGCCCCAAAACGACAGTGGTAAATCAGTAAGAGACATCATAGATCGCACCATATCTAATAAAGTGCGGTTACGACGTTCGGACACACCATTACGATGTGGTGTTCCAGGTGGCGTGAGTTGCGAAACTATTCCGCATTGTTTCAAATGAAGACCAAACTCATAACTCAAATATTCTCCTCCACGATCAGATCGTAGAAACTTTATTTTCTTGTTACGATGATTTTCCACTTCACTCTGAAATTCTTTGAACTTTTCAAATGTTTCAGACTTATGTTTCATTAAGTAGATATACCTATATCTGCTCAAATCATCTGTGAAGGTCAGAAAATAACGATACCCGCCGTGAGCATCAACACTCATCGGACCGCATATATCAGTATGTATTATTTCCAATAAATCTATTGCTCGCTCCATTGTTCCGGAGAATGGAGTCTTAGTCATCTTGGCCATGAGGCATGGTTTGCAAGCATCAAGTGATTCATAATCAAGTGATTCCAAAAGCCCATCAGCATGGAGTTTCTTCATGCGCTTTAGACCAATATGACCTAAACGCCAGTGCCACAAATAAGTTGCACTATCATTATTAAACTTGTATCTTTTGGCTTCAATATCATGAATATGTGTATCACTACTATCGAGATTTAACAAAAATAGACCACTCATCAAGGGTGCATGACCATAAAAGATATTGCTCATATAAATAGAACAACCATTATTCTCTGATTTAAATGAATAACCGTCTCGCATCAAACAAGATCCAGATATAATGTTCATGCTTAACACTGGCACCAAATAACAATTATTCAGGTCCAAAACTAATCCTGAAGGTAGATGTAGAGGTAGCGTGCCGGCGGCGATCACATCTACTTTGGAACCATTACCCACGCGCATCATCACCTCGTCCTTAGCCAATCTCCGCTTAATCAGTAGCCCCTGTTTCGAGTGCCAAATGTGAGCAACAGAACAAGTATCAAATACCCAGGCGCTACTACGAGCATTAGTAAGGTACACATCGATAACATGTATATCAAATATACCTTTCACTTTGCCATCCTTCTTATCTGCCAAATACTTGGGGCAATTCCGCTTCCAGTGACCAGTCCCTTTGCAGTAGAAGCACTCAGTCTCAGGCTTAGGTCCAGACTTGGGCTTCTTCACTTGAGCAGCAACTTGCTTGCCGTTCTTCTTGAAGTTCCCTTTCTTCCCCTTTGCCCCTTTTCTTGAAACTAGTGGTCTTGTTAACAATCAACACTTGATGCTCCTTCTTAATTTCTACCTCCACAGCTTTTAGCATCGCGAAGAGTTCGGGAATTGTCTTATCCATCCCTTGCATATTATAGTTCATCAGAAGCTTTTGTAGCTTGGTGGCAGTGATTGAAGAACTCTCTCAACACTACAAGAAATATGTCAACTTATGACCACCACTATTGGTCACTGAAAGGTCACAAATTTCCATTTATGACTTTTTTGTGACTAAAAACATAAGGTCAAAAGCTGGGCGTCATAAACTGACTATAGCGACCTTTCTTTAGGAATGGTCGCAAACGTTTATGACCAAAATAAGTCCACTGTGGCGTTTTGGTCACTAGCAACCTCCCCAGGCCACGTAGGCATCCAGCGTGGCAATCTAACGTGGCACAAGATTCAGCCCGGTCTAATTCAATTTTCTACATGGGCCTAGCCCAACAATTCGGCCTATTTGTGTTTTTTCTGTCTGTCAATTTTTGGTTGGGTTCATGCGCCAAGCCCAATATTGCAACCTTTTTATTGTTGGGTTGTGGCCTTTTTGTCTAAACGAATTTAGTTTTTTTTTTCCAAAAGAAGGGTCCACTAGTCAGATGGGTCCCAGTTGTCAGGTTCTAGTAACAGGTTTCAATTTGTCAGGTAAGTGGGTCCCATCTACCAGACTCATATTCGTCATATTTCAAGCAGTATTCAGATTCGCAGAGACAAAAAACACACATAATACTTAAACAAGAGCAACCAGATCACATAATACAATACTTTACAAGCTCTATCCGTGCCAGTACAAAGGGCCATGTATAATACAATACTTTACAAGCTCTACAAGTGTAATATAGTACTACTTCACAAGCTCCTGGACTCGCTGGACTCTCTCATATTTCTATGCAACTTCAACAGGACAAAAACTTCGGTAGTCAGGGCTGGAACCATAGTCAGATGAACAACACGCCGGACTCGCTCGACGACGATAGTCAGGGCTGAGACCAAACAAAACAGCAACATGGCTTCCTCTGTCATCCTGTTACATGAATCAAAAAAGAATGAGAAAAACTGGGGCAAATATATTATGAATAGACCATTCAAGAACAGACCATTCAACATTCAGCTAGTACCATGCTTTTTGTTGTCGAGCTAGTTAAAATGAGATAGTAGTTCATATAAGAAACAGAGAAACAATACGAATATGCATGGCACATATGCAGGTTGTGCAAAAAAACCGCACTACAATACATTGCGCCTAAAACAAAATACCATTCTACTATCATGACCATACATTCAATTGGCAAGATCTAACAATACTCGTCAGCACACGCATACTAAACTTCACAAAGGCAGGAGAGAATAAAGGGAACCAAGGAAGATACCTGTGGATGATGAGACAAAGGACAACAGCATGCAGAGTTCCTGATGCACCGGAGTGGCCCAACTCGACTGCACCACACTGAGGCACTGTTGTTCCATCGAGCTCGACCATGTGCAGGCTTCATCATCGCCGTGGAGGTCCCGGTGGTCGTCCTGGTCCATGGAGTGTGAATCTTATTATTTCATTTTAGAGAACGTTAAACACAAATGGCATGTATATGGATCACTATGGACAAGCAAACTTCGCTAATAAATATGAACAAGGCCTACTATAGCATAGCAGGTAAGGAGTTAGATTAATTCAAGTATTGGTGACTAATAGGCCTATTATTTCATTTCAGAGAAAGCCTGAAACACAAATGGCATGCATATAGATACCAAGGACAAGCAAACTTAGCTAATAAATATGAACAAGGTCTACTATAGCATAGCAGGCAAGTATTGGTGACAAATAGACCTATATTAAGAGTAAACAGAACTAGCTCGAAAAACAACTCTATATTTAGAGTATCATGTGTGAATGTGATACAGTAAAAAATTGCATGCTATGTACATCAAGTTAAAAGGCACAAGTTATACAGTAGCCTAAAGCAGAGCAAATGTACAGCAAGTTGATAAAAGAATGCCCAGTCATGGCATTTGATTTCACAAGAGAAGAATGTGTAAGGTGCAATGTTGTGTACACTTTGTAATTCTATAATAATTTGTAGTGCACTATGGCTAGAAGCCAGAGTACACTTGAAGCTACGAACTATGCAACAAGCCTGAAACTCCAACAACAAGAAGCAGAGTTGAGTTCCTAGCCAGCATTTGCCTCTCAAATATTTATATAAAGTGAAAATTCCCAGCAGGGTAGATAGTGATCAACTTGCTGTACAACAAGTGCAGAGCAGCTACACAAGAAAAATACAAGCCCACTGATACTAGTTGTGCACTTGTTTCTTTCGTTCACCACTGATCTGGTCTGTAGTGAAAGCGAAAGCACGACCAAAAGAAGTTTAAAAATGTTATTAGTTGTAAGAGAATAGAGTATACATATTATATCTGTCAAAAGAAGGACCAATATCAATCAGACCCTTTAATTTTAAAAAAACATGGTTTCATTTGATGGTTGTTGGAGTAGCTGCTTTGGTTTGCACTATAAGGAACCTGTAATATCAATTTCTAACTTTCTAAGAGTGAATTTGATCCTCAGGTGGTGTTGGGTGTACTAGACAAAAGGGCATATTCAGTCCTTCTATAAATGTAACATCCAACCAAAACACTTATTTGCATCTATGAGCACAAAATAAAATGAAGGTATGTATAAAACTAAGACTGCACTTGGCAGGCAAGATCAACACTGTCCAAAATACAGTACCCAGCTAGCCTAGCTAATGCAGTGTTAAGTTGCTGCCAATGTTCCAAAATCTCACTGGCATCCATGCGTGATTTGACCAGTATGAAGAAGAAGTGGGCTAATGAATATAGAGAGAAGCAGAGTTAGTTACCTTCATATCATCCTCGATCTTGGCGACCTGGGACTGGATGCTGGCGACGGTCTCCTTGAGCGGGGCGTTGACGGGGTACTTGCCCTCGTCCCACACGAACCTGCATCCATCCATCCTCTACAGCGTAAGCAAGCGATGGTAGGCAGATGAGGAATGTAAGCAGCGGCAGGCAGAAGCATAGACGGACCTGGTGAGGTAGCTGTCGACGGGGACGCCGTCGACGGTGAGGGTGCCGGGCTCGACCCCTCCGGCGCGCTCCAGGTCCTGTATAAAACGAAGGTCTGTATAAAACCAAGACAACACTTGTCATGAGGGTGGAGACTAATGACAGGAAAGATCGATGTAGTATTTCAGTTATAATTACTTCAATTTATTCCTTTTATTACTGACAAAATGTGGCACCAATTCCCTGGTTGTTTGCATCATGAACGTCATGTGGCAATTCAATGCCAGAAAAGGGGACAGAAGACTAATAATCATGTAACTAGCTGCACAAATAGGTAGCTTAGCCGGAACCAATCAGACCAAGACAAACAGGAGGTAAGCTACATCCAAAATCTACCTATTCAGCGCTAAGGACCGAATGTAACTGTTAAGCAACACTGTCCAAAATACAGTACCCAGCTAGCCTAGCTAATGCAGTGTTAAGTTGCTGTCAATGTTCCAAAATCTTACTGGCATCCATGTGTAAGTATGAAAATGAACTAGACTAATGAAGAGACAGAGAAGCAGAGCTAGTTACCTTCATGTCGTCCTCGATCTTGGCGACCTGGGACTGGATGCTGGCGACGGTCTCCTTGAGCGAGGCGTTGACGGGGTACTTGCCCTCGTCCCACACGAACCTGCATCCATCCATCCATCCATCCTCAGCAGATAAGCGAAAGGGATCGCGCCTAATGGTAGAGGTGGTGGTCGGTTGTAACGTCCTCGATGCGACTATATCTCCCACGTGTCGAGGCACGACTTAGAGACATAGGCGCATTGAAAGCAATGTCGCAAGTCGGGAAATCATCACACATCCCATGTACATATATAATATAAAGGGGAATAACATAGTTGGCTTACACTCGCCACGTCACATCAAAGTACATGAATAACATCCATCATACAATCACTCATGGCCCGACTACGGCGCCAAAATAGAAAAGACCCCCAACATGCGACAAGGCCCTGAATCTAACCCCGAATAGGCACCACTACTGATCATCAGGAAAAGACACATAGTAACGCTGAGAGTCCTCGTCGTACTCCCACTTCAGCTCGAGTGTGCCATCTGGAGCGGTATCATCTGTCCCTGCATCTGGTGTAATAGTAATCTGTGAGCCACAGGGACTCAGCAATCTCGCACCCTCGCGATCAAGACTATTTAAGCTTAATAGGTATGAAAGGGGTAATGTATAAGTGGAGCTGCAGCAAGCGACTAGCATATAGTGGCTAACTTATTCGCAAAAGAGAGCGAGAAGAGAGAGCAAGGCGCGAGCGAGGAACTAGAGGGCAACCTGCGCAAACATAACTCCAACGCCGTGTCCACTTCCCGGACTTCGCCGAGAAGAGTCCATCACGGCAACACACTCAGTTGATTCATTTTAATTAATTAAGGTTCAAGTTATCTACAACCGGACATTAACAAATTCCCATCTGCCCATAACCGCGGGCACGACTTTTGAAAGATCAATCCCTGCAGGGGGGTCCCAACTTAGCCCATAACAAGCTCTCACGGTCAACGAAGGAATAGACCTCCACCCAAGACACACCGATCAGACTCGGTATCCCGGTATAACAAGATGATTCGACAGGTCAAAACAAGTCCAGCAACACCACCCGCTGTGCCGACAAATCCCGATAGGAGCTGCACATATCTCGTTCTCAGGGCACACCGGATAAGCTAAGCGTACGGGAGCCAACGTAACCCAAGTTGCCAAGGGACGGCCCCGCACGGTGCTCTAGGGTGGACCAACACTCAGAGGAGCACTGGCCCGGGGGGGCTAAAATAAGATGACCGTCGGGCTCCGGAAACCCAAGGGAAAAAAGGGGGGTAGGAGGCAAATGGTAAAACCAATGTTGGGCATTGCTGGAAAAGCTTTAATCAAGGCGAACTATCAACGGGTTCCCATTATAGCCCAACCGCGTAAGGGACGCAACAATCCGGGAACATAACACCGATATGACGGAAACTAGGGCGGCAAGAGTGGAACAAAACACTAGGCGAGAGGCCGAGCCTTCCACCCTTTACCAAGTATATAGATGAATAAAGATAACATAGCAATATAATGATATCCCAACAAGTAAATAAATGTTCCAACAAGGAACGGCTCCAATCTTCACCTGCAACTAGCAACGCTATAAGAAGGGGCTGAGCAAAAGCGGTAACATAGCCAATCAACGGTTTGCTAGGACAATGGTGGGTTAGAGGCTTAATCATGGCAATTGGGAGGCTGACAAGCAAGTGGTAGGCATCGTAGAAATGGCAAAGCAATAGAGCGAGCAAACTAGCATAGCAAAGATAGTAGTGATTTCGAGGGTATGATCATCTTGCCTGCACAGTTGTCAGAGTTGACTGGATCCTCAAAAGCAAACTCAATGGGCTCCTCGTTAGCGAACTCGTCCCCCGGCTCTACCCAACAACACAAACAAGCAACAAGGATACAATCAACCACGTGCAAGGGCAACCAATAATATGCGAAGATGATATGCTATGCGGGATGCGATGCGGGATGCAAAATGCAAGACGTGACAGGAAATGCATGAACCTGGCCTCAACTTGGAAAACAAAGTGTGCCACTGGATAGAGGGGAAGAAATCCCCTGAAAACGATATAAAGATCAAAGGGACCGGAGCTACGGTTTGGAAATGGCAAGCGTTTTACTAAACGAACCGATCTGCGATTTACAGCAAGTAGGCTCCTAAATGCAATGAAATGAACATGCTACAGCCACCAAACATGAAAACAAATTGCATGGCAGGGATGTACTCAAGAAGCTTAACAGATCACCAGGACTGAGGCATAGGCAAATTCATCCATTAAGGGCTTCAAACAAGCATGGTAAAACTGAATAAGCAAAACAGATTTCAGACTTAGCGAAATTAACGCTAGTCTGAAATTTCAGACCAGATGCTCTCTTCGGAGCAGGAAAACAACATGAAGCAAAACCTGAACATGGCAAGTAAGAGCATGGCATGGAGCTACTCAACAAGCTTAACAAAACACCCAAAATGACCTGGGGCCAAAAGGGTTCACAAAATACTCTACCAAGCACACGGACATCGATGAAACACAATCAGTTTTCCAGACTTAGTGAAAACTGGGACATGCTGAAATCATAACTCACGGAGGCATGTAAACGAGCTCGATGCACTCACTACGGTGCAAGTCATGGCAAGGCAAGCATATATCCATTAAGAAGGCATAAAATGCTAGCTAGACATGGCAAGAACAATGGCATAGCATGCATGGATCACTAGCAATAGCTCCGGCAAAATCGCAAAAGAGTTCACGATCTGCCCAAATTAACAACTATGCAAAAGTTGAGCTCGATTGAGTCAACCTAGAGTGCTCCAACATAACAAGTAAAGACATGGATGGATTAAGCACAACAAGCATAACAAATCACTCTTACTGATCATCCTCAAAAGAGGCACGGATCACTAGGAAACAAGCTGGACATATAGCATCGCGAACTAAAACATCCCAGACTTAGTGATTTTCACTAAGTCCCTGAAATCAGTAAACTCAGGTACCCCTCTTTGCAAGCTTGCACAAGACAACACACACGTCCTAAAAATGCAAGGGAGGCACCTCTGGAAACAAGACAACATGCTTAACAATTCATCCCAAAGGGGCACAGGCATATCATGCACACAATAATCATGGCAAAAATGACAAAAGTCAATGTAGGGCTAACGGATCTGCAAATTAACTCATGATGCCTCCTTCTAACAGCATTTAGGGTATCAAGATGACCTCAAATGCAAATGATGCAATGGAATGAAATAATGTACTCGTCGAGATGAAGATTTTGATATATCATATGCCCAAAACGGAGCCACAGATGCAAAGATATGGGCAGTCAAAGATTGCATAAAATTCTGAGAGAGGAGAGGGAAAGTCAACCCCAAATAGATCTAGGGTTTACTGTAGCAGGTCGCGCCGATCTACTGTAGCAGGGGGGGGGGGGTCGATCCGGCGAGGCTTGCGGCCGGCGACGAGGAGGAAGGAGCCGGGCGGCGGCGGGCGGCGCCGGCCGGCGAGGAGGAGGCGGGGCCCGGCGAGGCAAGGCCGGAGGGCGTCGAAGTGGCGTGCTCCGGCGAGGAGGAGTGCTGCTCCGGCGTCGGCCGGCAATGGCGGCACGGCGGACGGCCAGGAGGCGAGGCGCCGGCCGCGGGGACAACGGGAGGCGGCGCGGAGGAAGGGCGGCGGTGGGCGCGCGGGCCGGGGAGGGCCGGCTCCGGGCTGAGCGGGCCTCGGCGGCGGTGGGCGGCGGAGTGCCACGTGGCGGCTGGCGACTGGCTCGGTGGGCGGGCGGACGCGTCCGGCTCCGTCCCGGACGTGTCCGGCGGCGGCAGAGGGATTTTTTTTAGGGTTTTGAGGTAGGGGATCCGGAATTTGGAGGAGGGGGTCTATCTATAGGCATAGAGGGAGCTAGAAGAGTCCAAATGAGGTGCGGTTTTCGCCCACACGATCGTGATCGAACGGCCGAGACGATGGAGCAGAGTTTGGTGGGTTTGGGCCAAATTGGAGGGGTGTTGGGCTGCAACACACACGAGGCCTTTTCGGTCCCTCGGTTAACCGTTGGAGTATCAAACGAAGTCCAAATGACCCGAAACTTGACAGGCGGTCTACCGGTAGTAAACCAAGACCGCATGGCAAGTCTCGGTCCAATCCGGAATGTTTAATCCCCACACACGGAAGAAAGCTAGAAATGGCCACCGGAGGAGAACGAAGCGCCGGAATGCAAAACGGACAACGGGGAAAATGCTCGAATGCATGAGATGAACATGTATGCGAATGCAATGCACGTGATGACATGATATGAGATGCACAAAAACAAAAACAACACACGGAGACAAAGACCCGAACCCGAGGAATAAATATAACTTAGTGCCCGAAACGGCAAGAGTTGGAGTACAAATTGGGAAAGTTACATATGGGGCGTTACAACACTCCACCACTACGAAAAGATCTCGTCCCGAGATCTAGGACTGAAAGAACTCCGGGTACTCAGAACGGAGGTGATCCTCGCGTTCCCAGGTGGCTTCACGGTCGGAATGGTGTGACCACTTGATTTTGAGAAACTTGATTGACTTGTTGCGAGTTCTGCGTTCAGTCTCTTCAAGGATTGCAACTGGGCGCTCACGGTAGGAGAGATCTTCTTGGAGCTCAATGTCCTCGAAGTTTATGGTGCGTTCAGGCGTCTTGAAGCACTTTCGGAGTTGGGAGACATGGAACACATCATGAACATTGGCAAAGTTTGCAGGAAGCTCGAGTTGATAGGCGAGGTCGCCTCTCTTGCTGACGATCTTGAAAGGCCCGACGTACCTGGGGGCAAGCTTCCCTTTGATACCAAAGCGACGAGTCCCTTTCATAGGAGAGACGCGGAGGTAGACATGATCTCCGATCTCGAAAGCCAAATCACGGTGCTTACTATCATAGTAGCTCTTCTGGCGGGATTGGGCTGCTTTGAGGTTATCACGAATGACCTTGCACATTTCTTCTGCCTCTGTGATTAGGTCATTACCCAGCAGCTGACGTTCACCTGTTTCAGACCAGTTGAGAGGTGTACGGCACTTCCTACCATACATAATTTCAAATGGGGCCTTGCCCGAACTTGCTTGAAAACTGTTGTTGTATGAGAATTCAGCATAAGGAAGGCAATCCTCCCACTTCATGCCGAAGGAGATAACACAAGCTCTGAGCATATCTTCAAGAATCTGGTTGACACGCTCGACTTGACCGCTTGTTTGAGGATGGAAAGCAGTGCTGAAGCGAATGTTGGTGCCCATGGCCGTCTGAAAAGAATCCCAAAACTTGGAGGTAAAGATGCTGCCATGGTCTGAAGATATCACTTGAGGAATACCGTGCAGAGAGACAATTTGAGAGGTGTAGAGTTCCGCCAATTGAGCTGCAGTGATTGACTCTTTGATAGGCAGGAAATGAGCCACTTTGGTGAGCTTGTCGATGACAACGAATATGGCATCATTGCCACGCTTGGTCTTAGGAAACCCAGTCATGAAGTCCATCTAAATGTGGTCAAACTTCCATTCTGGAATGGCAAGAGGTTGGAGGAGACCTGCTGGCCTTTGGTGTTCTGCCTTCACTCTTCTGCAGACATCACATTCATTCACGAATTGAGCAATCTCGCGCTTCATTCGAGTCCACCAATATGTTTGCTTCAGATCTTGATACATCTTCGTGCTCCCAGGGTGGATGGAGAGGAGAGAGTTGTGAGCCTCGTTCATGATCACCTTACGAAGTTCACCTTTGGGCACAACAATTCGATCCTCGAAGAAGAGAGTGTCCTTGTCATCAAGTCGGTAGCACTTGTACTTGGACTGACTCTTTGCAATACCAATCTTCATCTTTTTCACCATGGCATCAAGAAGCTGGGCTTGGCGAATCTGGTCTTCCAAGGTAGGAGAGACTTGAAGGTTGGCGAGGAAACCTTGAGGAACAACTTGCAGATTAAGCTTGCGGAAAGCTTCACAAAGCTCGGGTTGATAAGGCTTGAGAATCAGACTGTTGCAATATGCTTTTCTGCTCAAAGCGTCAGCAATCACATTAGCCTTGCCTGGAGTATACTCGATACTCGGATTGTACTCTTGAATCATTTTGACCCATCGAGTCTGCCTGAGGTTGAGATTAGGCTGAGTGAAGATGTACTTGAGACTCTTGTGATCAGTGAAAATGTCCACTTCTGGAATCCTGGTACTGCTGGAACCACTCTGCGGCCTGATCCTTGAGCTGGAAAGACGCGAACTTGACGAAATCTTCAGGTCTGACGTTGCTACATTCAAAATGCTTGCCCAAATCGACTAACCAATCATCAGCATCGGTAGCCTCAACGCAGTTGCTGGACGTCTTTGGACCATTTGCGAGGAACTGATTCAGAGTTGCAAAATGGTTCTGGTTGTTGCCTTGATTTCCTTGACTGCTTTGATTCCGCTCTTGGATGATTTGCATGATCAGCTGTGTATTTGCATTAGTAGCGGCCATCACAGCTTGCCATGCTTTCGGAGGAGGCGGAGGTGGCGGCGGATCTTGATTCTGGTTCTGACTGGTGCTCTTAGCGGGAGCCATCCTGAAGAGGTTGACCACCGTTAGCACACAAATAGAGAAATATTGAAGGTGAATCCAACGGAATGAAAATTGCAACATAAAGTCTTCACATCCGAACAAAATGAACGAATGCACTTCTCTTGAAGTGGTCACATATTCCTAAATTGCGAAGCCACGAAGAATCAGGTAGAAGAGGTACATCAACGGGGGATGGAATCAACATATGACGTCGAAGCAGAACGAATACCACAACTCGAAATAAAACCAAGGGTTGGCTTGCGGAATAAGCCGGAACAAACACATGACAGAAATTTCCGTCCGAAGTTTTCGTGGTAGGACCTACACGGGCTCGACCGTACAGCACCATCATGTACAAGGCAGTGCACGTGACATACGAAGCGTCCCCGAGTCAGCATAGCCAAGGACTCTTTAAGACACAACGAGGCCACTGTAAAATCGACCGTGAATAGGCGAACCACTAGACGTCGAACCCCAATTTCATATCACACATCTGTCGGAAAGATATCCTAAGAGCTACTAGAATTCCCACCTATGAAACTCCCGAAACTTTCCGGTTATGCAATCAGGTGTTGGGGATACATGGGAAGCATAATATCTCACCCAAGCTAGCAATTCCTACATCCAGCTGCATCCATCCTTCAACACATAACCAAGAAACCTTCGGAAACTATCTATCTCAACCTTCGAAAAGCATCCGTTATACAAGTTATGGCGATACTCCCGAACTCCCGCCCCAGTACTGGGTGGCGTCGAGGTTATCTCACCAACGAACTGCATAAAGGAGATTTTCAATGTCGCGCACATATCTCAAGTATACCAGAATTGCAATGATAGAATTATGATGACAACACCTCAGAGCTCAACTCCCCGGGACACTTCCACTAAACCCCTGACAGGAGGCACCAAGACAGTATTCTCATCATAAGCCATCAGAACAAAACCAAGATACTTGCGTGATCCAATTTTTTTTTGAGAAATTTGAGAAGAGAAGAGTCAAAACTCTACGTCAGGATGCCTTACCAGAGCGATGAGGAGACTGGGAAATAAAAAGAATTCCTAAGCTCTCCGATATATAATTCCTAAGGACTCAAAACATTTTTCTAGACACAACTCGGCTGCTAAAACGATCAAGCAATGGGGGCTCCTAAGGTCGGGGAAGGCTCTGATACCAACTTGTAACGCCCTCGATGCGACTATATGTCCTACGTGTCGAGGCACGACTTAGAGACATAGGCGCATTGAAAGCAATGTCGCAAGTCGGGAAATCATCACACATCCCATGTACATATATAATATAAAGGGGAATAACATAGTTGGCTTACACTCGCCACGTCACATCAAAGTACATGAATAACATCCATCATACAATCACTCATGGCCCGACTACGGCGCCAAAATAGAAAAGACCCCCAACATGCGACAAGGCCCTGAATCTAACCCCGAATAGGCACCACTACTGATCATCAGGAAAAGACACATAGTAACGCTGAGAGTCCTCGTCGTACTCCCACTTCAGCTCGAGTGTGCCATCTGGAGCGGTATCATCTGTCCCTGCATCTGGTGTAATAGTAATCTGTGAGCCACAGGGACTCAGCAATCTCGCACCCTCGCGATCAAGACTATTTAAGCTTAATAGGTATGAAAGGGGTAATGTATAAGTGGAGCTGCAGCAAGCGACTAGCATATAGTGGCTAACTTATTCGCAAAAGAGAGCGAGAAGAGAGAGCAAGGCGCGAGCGAGGAACTAGAGGGCAACCTGCGCAAACATAACTCCAACGCCGTGTCCACTTCCCGGACTCCGCCGAGAAGAGTCCATCATGGCAACACACTCAGTTGATTCATTTTAATTAATTAAGGTTCAAGTTATCTACAACCGGACATTAACAAATTCCCATCTGCCCATAACCGCGGGCACGGCTTTCGAAAGATCAATCCCTGCAGGGGGTCCCAACTTAGCCCATAACAAGCTCTCACGGTCAACGAAGGAATAGACCTCCACCCAAGACACACCGATCAGACTCGGTATCCCGGTATAACAAGATGATTCGACAGGTCAAAACAAGTCCAGCAACACCACCCGCTGTGTCGACAAATCCCAATAGGAGCTGCACATATCTCGTTCTCAGGGCACACCGGATAAGCTAAGCGTACGGGAGCCAACGTAACCCAAGTTGCCAAGGGACGGCCCCGCACGGTGCTCTAGGGTGGACCAACACTCAGAGGAGCACTGGCCCGGGGGGGCTAAAATAAGATGACCGTCGGGCTCCGGAAACCCAAGGGAAAAAAGGGGGGTAGGAGGCAAATGGTAAAACCAATGTTGGGCATTGCTGGAAAAGCTTTAATCAAGGCGAACTATCAAGGGGTTCCCATTGTAGCCCAACCGCGTAAGGGACGCAACAATCCGGGAACATAACACCGATATGACGGAAACTAGGGCGGCAAGAGTGGAACAAAACACTAGGCGAGAGGCCGAGCCTTCCACCCTTTACCAAGTATATAGATGAATAAAGATAACATAGCAATATAATGATATCCCAACAAGTAAATAAATGTTCCAACAAGGAACGGCTCCAATCTTCACCTGCAACTAGCAACGCTATAAGAAGGGGCTGAGCAAAAGCGGTAACATAGCCAATCAACGGTTTGCTAGGACAATGGTGGGTTAGAGGCTTAATCATGGCAATTGGGAGGCTGACAAGCAAGTGGTAGGCATCGTAGCAATGGCAAAGCAATAGAGCGAGCAAACTAGCATAGCAAAGATAGTAGTGATTTCGAGGGTATGATCATCTTGCCTGCACAGTTGTCAGAGTTGACTGGATCCTCAAAAGCAAACTCAATGGGCTCCTCGTTAGCGAACTCGTCCCCCGGCTCTACCCAACAACACAAACAAGCAACAAGGATACAATCAACCACGTGCAAGGGCAACCAATAATATGCGAAGATGATATGCTATGCGGGATGCGATGCGGGATGCAAAATGCAAGACGTGACAGGAAATGCATGAACCTGGCCTCAACTTGGAAAACAAAGTGTGCCACTGGATAGAGGGGAAGAAATCCCCTGAAAACGATATAAAGATCAAAGGGACCGGAGCTACGGTTTGGAAATGGCAAGCGTTTTACTAAACGAACCGATCTGCGATTTACAGCAAGTAGGCTCCTAAATGCAATGAAATGAACATGCTACAGCTACCAAACATGAAAACAAATTGCATGGCAGGGATGTACTCAAGAAGCTTAACAGATCACCAAGACTGAGGCATAGGCAAATTCACCCATTAAGGGCTTCAAACAAGCATGGCAAAACTGAATAAGCAAAACAGATTTCAGACTTAGCGAAATTAACGCTAGTCTGAAATTTCAGACCACGATGCTCTCTTCGGAGCAGCAAAACAACATGAAGCAAAACCTTAACATGGCAAGTAAGAGCATGGCATGGAGCTACTCAACAAGCTTAACAAAACACCCAAAATGACCTGGGGCCAAAAGGGTTCACAAAATACTCTACCGAGCACACGAACATCGATGAAACACAATCAGTTTTCCAGACTTAGTGAAAACTGGGACATGCTGAAATCATAACTCACGGAGGCATGTAAACGAGCTCGATGCACTCACTACGGTGCAAGTCATGGCAAGGCAAGCATATATCCATTAAGAAGGCACAAAATTCTAGCTAGACATGGCAATAACAATGGCATAGCATGCATGGATCACTAGCAATAGCTCCGGCAAAATCGCAAAAGAGTTCACGATCTGCCCAAATTAACAACTATGCAAAAGTTGAGCTCGATTGAGTCAACCTAGGGTGCTCCAACATAACAAGTAAAGACATGGATGGATTAAGCACAACAAGCATAACAAACCACTCTTACTAATCATCCTCAAAAGAGGCACGGATCACTAGGGAACAAGCTGGACATATAGCATCGCGAACTAAAACATCCCAGACATAGTGATTTTCACTAAGTCCCTGAAATCAGTAAACTCAGGTACCCCTCTTTGCAAGCTTGCACAAGACAACACACACGTCCTAAAAATGCAAGGGAGGCACCTCTGGAAAGAAGACAACATGCTTAACAATTCATCCCAAAGGGGCACAGGCATATCATGCACACAATAATCATGGCAAAAATGACAAAAGTCAATGTAGGGCAAACAGATCTGCAAATTAACTCATGATGCCTCCTTCTAACAGCATTTAGGGTATCAAGATGACCTCAAATGCAAATGATGCAATGGAATGAAATGATTTACTCGTCGAGACAAAGATTTTGATACATCATATGCCCAAAACGGAGCCACGGATGCAAAGATATGGGCAGTCAAAGATTGCATAAAATTCTGAGAGAGGAGAGGGAAAGTCAACCCCGAATAGATCTAGGGTTTACTGTAGCAGGTCGCGCCGATCTACTATAGTAGGGGGGTCGATCCGGCGAGGCTTGTGGCTGGCGACGAGGAGGAAGGAGCCGGGTGGCGGCGGGCGGCGCCGGCCGGCGAGGAGGAGGCGGGGCCCGGCGAGGCAAGGCCGGAGGGCGTCGGAGTGGCGTGCTCCGGCGAGGAGGAGTGCTGCTCCGGCGTCGGCCGGCAATGGCGGCGCGGCGGACGGCCGGGAGGCGAGGCGCCGGCCGCGGGGACGACGGGAGGCGGCGCGGAGGAAGGGCGGCGGTGGGCGCGCGGGCCGGGGAGGGCCGGCTCCGGGCTGAGCGGGCCTTGGCGGCGGTGGGCGGCGGAGTGCCACGTGGCGGCTGGCGACTGGCGCGGTGGGCGGGCGGATGCGTCCGGCTCCATCCCGGACGTGTCCGGCGGCGGCGGAGGGATTTTTTTTAGGGTTTCGAGGTAGGGGATCCGGAATTTGGAGGAGGGGGTCTATATATAGGCATAGAGGGAGCTAGAAGAGTCCAAATGAGGTGTAGTTTTCGCCCACAAGATCGTGATCGAACGACCGAGACGATGGAGCAGAGTTTGGTGGGTTTGGGCCAAATTGGAGGGGTGTTGGGCTGCAACACACACGAGGCCTTTTCGGTCCCTCGGTTAACCGTTGGAGTATCAAACGAAGTCCAAATGACCCGAAACTTGACAGGCGGTCTACCGGTAGTAAACCAAGACCGCATGGCAAGTCTCGGTCCAATCCGGAAATGTTTAATCCCCACACACGGAAGAAAGCTAGAAATGGCCACCGGAGGAGAACGAAGCGCCGGAATGCAAAATGGACAACGGGGAAAATGCTCGAATGCATGAGATGAACATGTATGCGAATGCAATGCACGTGATGACATGATATGAGATGCACGAAAACAAAAACAACACATGGAGACAAAGACCCGAACCCGAGGAATAAATATAACTTAGTGCCGGAAACGGCAAGAGTTGGAGTACAAATTGGGAAAGTTACATATGGGGCGTTACATCGGTCGTGTTACCTGCGCCCGCTTCGCCCTCACGTACGGGGAATCCGCCGCCGGCGGCGCCCTCGGCGGCCGGGAGCATCCGCCGCTGCTCACCGGTGCGGTGACGCGATAGGAGCGGCAGTTGGCGCTCAGGCGCGGGGTGAAGTGGCTCCTGGGGACGGCGAAGCCGTCGGGGGTGCCGGGGCTCCACCTCTCCGCCGCGGCTGATGGCAGCGCCCTCCCCCTCCCGCTGGTGGCGGCGCCCTCCCCCTCTCGCTGGTGGCGGCGACACCCTCGAGGTGGCTGCTCAAAAGGATCTACGGAGAGGGAGGGGAAAGGATGCCGACGGTGGAGTGGAGGCCGGGGTGGTCGCTCGTGGCTGCAGGAAGATGTGCCCGTCAGATCTGACCAGATGAGACAGAGGAGGCCGGTGAGGTTGGGCGGCTCGCTTGATCTGCTGAGGGGGCGACTAGGTGGTGGAAGGGAGGGGCGGAGGAGGAATCTAGATCGGGAAGGGGGCGGCGGCGAGGAGATGGGGACGAGGGAGGAAGGGGGCGACGGGGGAGGGGTCGATCTGAGCTAGGGTTTGGGCTGCGGGTGGTGGGTATCTCTTTTTCTTTTCTTTTTTTCTTTTCTGTAGATAGATGGATGGATGGATGTGGGATGGAGAGATGGATGGATGGATGGCTGGACGCCATGTCATCGATCCGTGGACAGAGTTATGATTGGTTCAGAAAATCAGTGATGTAGAATAGTTTTTAAGTACTAAAAATAGAGAGATTTTATGAAGTAGCTATCAAAAATATTTTGCAAAAGGGCACCACACAAATTTTCACTAGAGTTAGACCACATTTTATGGATTGGGACCAATTTGTATGCATTTTTCATTTTTCTAGCTATTTTTAATCATTTTTTGAGTGCTCAAAATGGTTTTTTTTGTGAAGGAACTACCAAATAATTGTTGCAAAATTGGACCAAATCATTTTTCTAAAATATTAGGCCATATTTAATGCACAATTGACCAAATGGTTGGGTGTCAAAAGCTTTTATCCACCTCTCGTGAAAAAGACAAATTTCGTCGATTCAGCAGGAAGCGGGTCAAATTTGAACTGCAGCTACCTCGTAGTTTCCTCTTTATTTTTTCAAAAAATCATTTCTAGGTACATAAGTATCTATTTAATCAGAGAAACACCAAAAAAATTTCAAGATTCAACCACTAGCTAGGAACGGTCATTCCCGCCGTTTTGACCGTGTTTTGAAACGGGCATAAAAAATTCAAAAAAATCAAAAAATTGGGAAACCTTCGCATTGTGTCATTATATGTGGCCAAGTTCCCAGGAAAAATAACAAACTTGTAATACGGTAATTATTTTAAAAAAGTGTTCTCAGAAACGAGCTATCACGTGTGGAGATCAATGGCTTTCAAACCAAATGATCAATCTTATGGCCACATTCATGGCATAGTTTGTTCAAATGATCTCATATTGTACACAAGGGTGCATATTGGAATGGAAAACAATGTTGCCTAAGGAAGTTTTCATTTTCTTTGGACGAAAAAGCCATTTTCCATTTTTTGAGTGCCCAAAAGGAGGGTTTTTTGTGGAGGACCTACAATATATTTATTGCAAAATTGGACCAAATCATTTTTCTAAAATACTAGGACATATTTAATGCACAATTGACCAAATGGTTGGGTTTCAAAAGTTTGTATCCACCTCTGGTGAAAAAGACAAATTTCCGCCGATTTAGTTGGAAGTGGGTCAAATTTGAACTGTAGCTGCCTTGTAGTTTGCTCTTTATTTTTTCCAAAAATCATTTCTAGGTACATAAGTATCTATTTAATCAGAGAAACACCAAAAAAATTCCAAGACTCAACCACTAGCTAGGAACGGTCATTCCCGCCGTTTTGACCGCGTTTTGAAACGGGCATAAAAAATTCAAAAAAAAATCAAAAAATTGGGAAACCTTCGCATTGTGTCATTATATGTGGCCAAGTTCCCAGGAAAAATAACAAACTTGTAATACGGCAATTATTCTAAAAAAGTGTTCTCGGAAACGAGCTATCACGTGTGGAGATCAATGGCTTTCAAGCCAAATGATCAATCTTATGGCCACATTCATGGCATAGTTTGTTCAAATGATCTCATATTGTGCATAAGGGTGCATATTGGAATGGAAAACAATGTTGCCTAAGGAAGTTTTCATTTTCTTTGGACGAAAAAGCCATTTTCCATTTTTCGAGTGCCCAAAAGGAGGGTTTTTTATGAAGGACCTACAATATATTTATTGCAAAATTGGACCAAATCATTTTTCTAAAATACTAGGACATATTTAATGCACAATTTACCAAATGGTTGGGTTTCAAAAGTTTGTATCCACCTCTGGTGAAAAAGACAAATTTCCGCCGATTCAATTGGAAGTGGGTCAAATTTGAACTGTAGCTGCCTTGTAGTTTGCTCTTTATTTTTTCCAAAAATCATTTCTAGGTACATAAGTATCTATTTAATCATAGAAACAGCAAAAAAGTTCCAAGATTCAACCACTAGCTAGGAACGGTCATTCCCGCCGTTTTGACCGCATTTCGAAACGGGCATAAAAAATTAAAAAAAAATTAAAAAATTGGGAAACCTTCGCATTGTGTCATTATATGTGGCCAAGTTCCTAGGAAAAATAACAAACTTGTAATACGGGAATTATTTTAAAAAAGTGTTCTCAGAAACGAGCTATCACGTGTGGAGATCAATGGCTTTTCAAGCCAAATGATCAATCTTATGGCCACATCCATGGCATAGTTTGTTCAAATGATATCATATTGTGCGCAAGGGTGCATATTGGAATGGCAAACAATGTTGCCTAAGGAAGTTTTCATTTTCGTTGGATGAAAAAACCATTTTCCATTTTTGAGTGCCCGAAAGGAGGTTTTTTTGTGAAGGAACTACCAAATAATTGTTGCAAAATTGGACCAAATCAATTTTTATAAAATACTAGGACATATTTAATGCACAATTGACAAAATGGTTGGGTGTAAAATTTTTTGATCCACCTCTCGTGAAAAAGACAAATTTCCGCCGATTCAGTTGGAAGCGGGTCAAATTTGAACTGCAGCTGCCTCATAGTTTGCTATTTATTTTTTCCAAAAATCATTTCTAGTTACATAAGGACCTATTTAATCATAAATACATGGTTTGGTGGCGATACGTCGAGGTTTGGGCGGTGGCCGAGGGCCCCAACTCTAGAGCGCGTAAACTCGCATGCCCGTCGCGTGGTCACCGCGTGACCGTAATGTTGCCATGTGTTCTGGGCGGCCTAGGCATGTCTAGTGGGTTGGGCACTCCCCAGGTTGGTGCTAGGAAGAAAATTACAACATAAGATTCTCACGAGGAGACCGATCGATGCTCAAACATGAATTAGCAGCCAAGTGTTTGATTAGCGGTACGGGAAATGCACATGGCCAATGGGCGTGAGTTTTGGCTGAGGATGATCATCTACTAAGGAGAATGTCTTCACAAATTTTTAGCTCAAAAGGAGGATCCTAGGTGGTACTTGCTTTGCAAAGTACCACGCTGGACAAAAATATGAATGTTGAAGCTGGGCTCAAAATAATGAATGGAGTGAGCTGAAATTTTGTGGAGGATGGTTATTTGGGCATAGGAAAGCATTGTAGAAAATTGATACCATTTGGACATGCCAAAGTAGTACTTCCTTCACAATGCTCTTCTATGGACAGAAACTTGGGAAAACTAGTGAGAGAGATTGGATGAATGAAATGAGCTCAAAATTGGTGTAGGTAAGTTACTTAGGTATGGTCATGCGCTGGTAAATTTTCAGATCATTTGGGTAAGCCTAGCTAGTACTTACTTCACAAAGCTTCTCTCGAGGTAGAAACTTTGGAAATTTCCCGAGAAAGATTTACTAGGAAAATTGAGCTGAATATTATCATGTGGCAATGATTTGGGTATGGAAGAGTGCCCGAAAAGTTTGAGGGTAATAGGAGGGGTCTATATAACACTTGCTTTGCAACGTGCCAATTTGGCCATAAAATATAAATTGAACCTGGGCTCACATAGATGATTTGACTGAGCTGCAATTTGGAGGAGGGTGATAATTTGGGCATATGAAGGAACTGTATAAATTTCATGTCATTTAGAGATATAAAAAAGGTACTTCCTTCACAATGCTTCTAGGTGGACAAAAACTTTGGAAATTTGCCGAGGAAGATTTGCTAGGCAAATGGAGCTGAATTTTGTCATGCGGTAATGATTTGGATAGGAAAGAGTGCCCAAAAATTCCGAGGGCAATCAAGAATATATAAATAGCACTTCCTTCATAAAGTGTTGTTGTGAACAGAATAGGAAAATGAATATTGTTGAATTAGTTTTGAACTAGGCAAGGAAGGATTTTTACATATTTGATGAAGATATGCCCCAAAGAATTTATGAGATTGTTTTGGGAATTTTGGGAATGATAGAAATATAGGTTGCTTCACAACCTAGGGCAAAAACTGCCACATGGACATGACACATAGGCAAAACTGATGAGATGGCGCCTAGTCATCACAACCCACCACAATCTACAAGGCTATGACCATCTATATTGGTCATTAACAACTAGAAATAAGGCAGCGGACTAGCACTGTTTGCTTTGTGACCATTTCGTGTAAGGAAATTACGACCTTTCTGACCAAAATGGTCGCAATGGTTTAGGGTTTGGAGCCCCCTGAACAGCTTTTGACCAATTGGTCTAAAATGGTCATAAATTTATGACCAATTCTTCGAGGGTCACTGACAGAAGGTCATAAGTTGACATATTTCTTGTAGTGCAATGACACTATCATCAGGAAGATTAACTCCCAGTTGAGTCAAGTGGTTGTGGTACCAAGACATTTTGAGTATATGTTCACTGACAGAACTATTCTCCTCCATCTTGCAGCTATAGAACTTATTGGAGACTTCATATCTCTCAATTCGGGCATTTGCTTGAAATATTAACTTCAACTCCTGGAACATCTCATATGCTCCATGACGTTCAAAACATCGTTGAAGTCCCGATTCTAAGCCGTAAAGCATGGCACACTGAACTATCGAGTAGTCATCAGCTTTACTCTGCCAGATGTTCATAACGTCTGGTGTTGCTCCTGCAGCGGGTCTTGCACCTAGCAGTGCTTTCAGGACATAATTCTTCTGTGCAGCAATGAGGATAATCCTCAAGTTACAGACCCAGTCCGTGTAGTTTCTACCATCATCTTTCAACTTAGCTTTCTCTAGGAACGCATTAAAATTCAAAGGAACAGTAGCACGGGCCATTTATCTACAATAACATAGACATGCAAAATACTATCAAGTACTAAGTTCATGATAAATTAAAGTTCAATTAATCATATTACTTAAGAACTCCCACTTAGATAGACATCCCTCTAGTCATCTAAATGATCACGTGATCCATATCAACTAAACCACGTCCGATCATCACGTGAGATGGAGTAGCTTTCAATGGTGAACATCACTATGTTGATCATATCTACTATATGATTCACGTTCGACCTTTCGGTTTCAGTGTTCCGAGGCCATATCTGCATATGCTAGGCTCGTCAAGTTTAACCCGAGTATTATGCGTGTGCAAAACTGGCTTGCACCCGTTGTATGTGAACATAGAGCTTATCACACCCGATCATCACATGGTGTCTCGGCACGACGAACTTTCGCAACGGTGCATACTCAGGGAGAACACTTGTACCTTGAAATTTAGTGAGGGATCATCTTATAATTCTACCGCCGTACTAAGCAAAATAAGATGCATAAAGGATAAACATCACATGCAATCAAAATAAGTGATATGAAATGGCCATCCTCATCTTGTGCCTTTGATCTCCATCTCCAAAGCACTGTCATGATCACCATCGTCATCGGCTTGACACCTTGATCTCCATCGTAGCATCGTTGACATCTCGCCAACTATTGCTTCTACGACTATCGCTACCACTTAGTGATAAAGTAAAGCAATTACATGGCGATTGCATTTCATACAATAAAGCGACAACCATATGGCTCCTGCCAGTTGCCGATAACTTTTCCAATCATGATCATTCATACAACAATTTATATATCATCATGACTTGACCATATCACATCACAACAAGCCCTGCAAAAACAAGTTAGACGTCCTCTACTTTGTTGTTGCAAGTTTTACGTGACTGCTACGGGCTTCTTGCAAGAACCGTTCTTACATACACATCAAAACCACAACGATTTTTCATCAAGTGTGCTGTTTTAACCTTCAACAACGACCGGGAGTAGTCAATCCCGATTCAACTAAGGCTGGAGAAACAGACACCCACTAGCCACCTGCGTGCGAAGCACGTCGGTAGAACCAATCTCATGAACATGGTCATGTAATGTCGGTCCGGGCCGCTTCATCCAACAATACCGCCGAATCAAAGTAAGACATTGCTGGTAAGCAGTATGACTATTATCGCTGACAACTCTTTGTGTTCTACTCGTGCATATAACATCTAGGCATAGACCTGCTCAGATGCCATTGTTGGGAAACGCTGTATTTCAAAAAATTTACCTACGATCACGCAAGATCTATATAGGAGATGCGTAGCAATGAGCGGGGAGAGTGTGTCCATGTACCCTCGTAGACCGAAAGCGGAAGCATTTAGTAATGCGGTCGATGTAGTCAAACGTCTTCGCGATCCAACCGATCCAAGCACCGAACGTACGGCACCTCCGCGTCAGCACACGTTCAGCTCGATGACGTCCCTCGAACTCTTGATCCAGTTGAGGCCGAGGGAGAGTTCCGTCAACATGACGGCATGGTGATGGTGATGATGAAGTTACCAGCGCAGGGCTTTGCGTAAGCACTACGACGATATGACCGAGGTGTGTAGCTGTGGAGGGGGGCACCGCACACGGTTAAGAGAAACTTGTGTGTTCTAGGGTGCCCCCTGCTCCCGTATATAAAGGAGGGGAGGGGAGGCCGGCCGACCCTCCTAGGGCGCGCCAGGAGAGGTAGGACTCCAAGTCCTAGTAGGATTCCACCTAAGGAAGAGGGGGAAGAAGGAAGGGGGCCGGCCCTCCTTGTGGCCCTTCCTCTCTTCCCACTAAGGCCCATCAAGGGCCATTAGTTCCCCCGGGGGGTTCCGATAACCCTCCGGCACTCTGATAGTTATCTAGTACCTCTCGGAACTCATCCGGTGTCTGAATAACATCGTCCAATATATCAATATTTATGTCTCGACCATTTCGAGACTCCTCGTCATGTCCGTGATCTCATCCAGGACTCTGAACAATCTTCGGTCATCAAATCACATAACTCATAATACAAATCATCATCGAACGTTAAGCTTGCGGACCCTACGGGTTCGAGAACTATGTAGACATGACCGAGACACATCTCCGGTCAATAACCAATAGCGGAACCTGGATGCTCATATTGGCTCCTACATATTCTACGAAGATCTTTATCGGTCAAAATCGCATAACAACATACGTTGTTCCCTTTGTCATCGGTATGTTGCTTGCCCGAGATTCGATCGTCGGTATCACCATACCTAGTTCAATCTCGTTACTGGCAAGTCTCTTTACTCATTCCATAATGCATCTTCCCGTGACTAACTCATTAGACACATTGCTTGCAAGGCTCATAGTTATGTGCATTACCGAGAAGGCCCAGAGATACCCCTCCGATACATGGAGTGACAAATCCTAATCTCGATCTATGCCAACTCAACAAACACCATCGGAGACACCTATAGAGCATCTTTATAATCACCCAGTTACGTTGTGACATTTGATATCACACAAGGTGTTCCTCCGGTATTCGGGAGTTGCATAATCTCATAGTCAGAGGAACATGTATAAGTCATGAAGAAAGCAATAGGAATAAAACTAAACGATCATTATGCTAAGCTAACAGATGGGTCTTGTCCATCACATCATTCTCTAATGATGTGATCCCGTTCATCAAATGACAACACATGTCCATGGTCAGGAAACTTAACCATCTTTGATTAACGAGCTAGTCAAGTAGAGGCATACTAGGGACACTCTGTTTCTCTATGTATTCACACATGTACTAAGTTTCCGGTTAATACAATTCTAGCATGAATAATAAACATTTATCATGATATAAGGAAATATAAATAACAACTTTATTATTGCCTCTAGGGCATATTTCCTTCAGTTTAACCACCTGTAGTTTTAGCTATGTCGACTGCAGGGATAATCAAGGTCTCCGATGCGTGCCCCGTCTTCAATGGCACTAATTACCCCTATTGGAAGAATAATATGAGTATGCATCTTAAAGACATTGACGTCGACCTCTGGTATGTCGTCAAGAATGGCGTTCCCAAGGTCGGTGAAGGTGTCACCACTGCTAATGTCAAGAGGTTCATTCAACTGGATTCGACTGCCAAGAACATCATCTGTGGTCATCTGACCAAAGGACAATATGGCTGTGTGAGTGCACTGGAAACTACAAAGCTAGTCTGGGACCGGCTCTCCAAGGTCAACGAAGGCGTCTCAACTCAAAGAGACTCAAGGATTGATGTTCTTTGCAACCTATTCAACTTCTTCAAGAGAAACGACAATGAGAATGTCCAGCTCACGTTTGATCGCCTCACTGATATCACAAATGAGCTTCGCGCACTTGGTGCCACTGAGATCACCAAGCACAAAATCGTCAAGAAGCTTCTGAGATCACTTGACAGCTCTTTCGACACCCTGACCCTGATGATTCAAGAACATCCTGACTTCAAGACTCTCGATCCGTCTGACATACTTGAGAGGCTCAACACACATGAGTTCCAGTTATCTGAGAAGAGAGACATCTATGGTCCCAACTATGGTCGAACTCACGCTTTGAAGGCAAAGGTTGTTTCCTCATCTGAAGAAGAATCTGACTATAGTTTTGGGGATCCCAAAGACATTCGAAAGGAGCTAGCTATGCTCGTGAAGAAGTTCCAGAAGTTTACCAAGAAGAAAGGCTTCAGAAAGTCTTCAAGATCCACCTGAAGAAATGATGAAGCTTCCACTCGTGACCACAAGAAGAGAGCATGACCACCTGAAGGTCGACATCAATGGCTTCAAGATGCATGCGCATCTTATTCTTCCAGTAGGGATATTCAGTTGCATCGAAGACGGGGCAAGCAGCGGAGACTTTGATTATCCCTGCAGTCGACATAGCTAAAACTCCATGTGGTTAAACCGAATCACACAGAACAAGGGAGTACCTTGCTCTGATACCAATTGAAAGTGCTAGTTATCGACTAGAGGGGGGGGGGTGAATAGGCGATTTTTATGGAAGTCTTCAAAACATGGAAGTCTCAAAGACAAACAATAGAAATGACCCTATTGATATGCAGCGGAAGATAAACTACACTAAGCAAGCCATAGTCAAGTATGCAATAATGTGGAAGTACAAAGACTAACAGCAGCTAGGTAGTAAGGATCAGGATGGAAGATGGCATGAAGCCAAACTACGAAAATAGTCAGACAGTGAAGACAAATAGGTAAAGCAAACAAGCAATGACTTCACGAAGACAAACTCTAAATAAAGATAGGGAGAGGATAGAACCAGTCACTTGTTGAGGACACATGATTTGTTGGACCAGTTTGAGTTGCTGTGACAACTGTACGTCTGGTTAGGGAGGTTGAGATTCAACTCAGAAGACCACGTCTTCACCTTATTCCCCTTGAGCTAAGGACACCCAGTCCTCACCCAATTACTCTGGTAAGTCTTCAAGGTAGACTTCCAAACCTTCACAGACTTCGTTCACCGGCGATACACAATGACTCTTGGATGCTCAGAACGCGACGCCTAACCGGCTGGAGGATTCACAATCCTCAAGTGTAATAAGTCTTCAGGTCACGCAGACAGAAAGACTTCAGTGATGCCTAACACTCTTTGGCTCTGGGTGTTTGGGCTTTTTCCTCGCAAGGATTTCTCTCTCTCAAAGGCTTCGAGGTGGGTTGCTCTCAATACGACAAAAGCCATGCACTAACTCTGAGCAGCCACCAATTTATGGTGTTGGGGGTGGGCTATTTATAGCCACTAGGCAACCCGACCTGATATGTCCGAAATGACCCTAGGTCACTAAGGAACTGACACGTGTTCCAACGGTCAGATTTCAAACACACACGGCAACTTTACTTGGGCTACAAGCAAAGCTGACTCATCCAGCTCTGGATAAGATTTGCTCTCATTGTCTTCGCTCGAAGATATAGGATTTGGGTTGAGCATCACTTCAGTCACTCTGACTTTGTTCACTTGGAACCCACTTAACAGTACGGTGGTTCCTATGACTCAACAAAGAAGAAAAGGAAACAACGAAACGACTAAGTCTTCGCGCTCCATAATCTTCACTCAATGTCTTCTCATGTCATAGTCTTCAATATGAATATCTTCACATACCACCATTGTCGTCAATGTCTTCATACATTTTTAGGGGTCATCTCCGGTAGGTAAACCGAATCAATGAGGGACTACTACCTGTGTTATCCTGCAATTCTCACAAACACATTAGTCCCTCAACCAGATTTGTCGTCAATACTCCAAAACCAACTAGGGGTGGCACTAGATGCACTTACAATCTCCCCCTTTTTGGTGATTGATGACAAACTGGTTGAAGTTTTCAACAGGGATAAAGTATGTGAAATGTAAAGGATTTAGGAATTTTCTTCGTAAGTGGTAAGGGCTCCCCCTGAAGATGTGCATATAAGTAATTTGCTTTTGGAATGCAAATGCACATGGCAGGTTGTACTTGTGGAGATCCTCTTCAACTTATGAAGATAATTCATCATGCATGATTTGATATAACGAAGATAATGACATGCATAATGAAAAATGGACGTCTGCAGAATGACTTAAGTGCGGAAGTTATCATCGCACATGCGGAATTTATCATCGCATCACAGAATAGCAAATAAGTAGCAGACGACCATCGAGTTTAAGTGTTACAACTCAAAGAACCAAATGTATCAAAAAGCAAGAGTTGTAAACACTAGGCAAAATATAATGCAACCGCCCATATGAACCCGCTTGAAGACTATCAAACTCATATGCTTCTCCCCCTTTTGTCAGTAAGGACCAAAAAGGTTTGAAGACATAGAGCCTCTACTCGTTCCCATGAGGAGTAGGTGAAGCAGCAGGGTCATCGGTGTTGTTTGGCAGTGCAGACGAACTTGGTGCAGTGTTGATTCGCGCAGAAGGTGGTGAAGTAGCATCATATTCATCATTAATGACACGGGCATCCACTGTTGCAGCAGAAGAGGAGAACTCAGAGTCTTCAAGAGATGGAGTGCGCCGCAGCACAATCCTTCTCGGAGGTGTTGTGTCAAACTTGAAACGTTCAGAGAAGCCATCATCTTGAAGATCATCTTCAGAACACATAAGCGTCAGCCCTTTCCATGTACGCCGACAAGTTTCATGGGCGACAAAGGCATTTTTGGTGGCAAGGTTGCGAATCCTGTTGACGTCCACCAAGAGGCTTTTCATTTGACACTTCAGCCAGTCATGATGCTTATCCTGTTTCTGATGAAGGCCAACCAGAAGCACTCGGTCATTGAGAACACGAGATCGCTTCTTGGGCCGTTGTGCAATGGTGCTTTCAGTGGCTTCAGTGAGGGCACGATGAGGTGCACGCGTAATACCAGCCAGAGGATAAACACGAGTGACAGCTTGAACTCCTTCAATATTTTGTGAGAAGCTTTGATTATCAGCATTTTGAAGACTAGAACTGTAACTGTGTACAAAAAGAGGGGTACGCTTTTTGTACCCCTATAACTGTGCACGGGCAGTCTGAGCCACGGGCACCACCACACCAAGCAAGGCAAGGGGGGTGAGCTAGGGTAAGACCGAAGCTCAAGGGAACTAGAACGACGCCAAGACCAAGACCACGAAGAGCAAAAAGGACGAAGCGGACTCCCCCAGCAAGATCCTTGCCGGGAGACAGTTTTAGCAACCCCGGCAAGACCCTTGCCGCGGCGACTCGCCCCACCCTACGGAGCAAATTACCCTTGAGTCCACTGCCCCCAAGGGGCAAGGATTCGGGAGACATCCCTGTGGTGGCATGCAGATCTTTGTGAAGACATTCAAGATCAGATACGCACTAAGAAGACGATGACCTTTGGCGAGATACCAGCTAGGGAAGACCACGAGACCCCCGGCAAGCGCCTTGCCGGGGATGACAATAGGCGCCTTGGCAAGACCCTTGCCGGGGCCCCGGCAAGGCCCTTGCCAAGGACATCCGCAGGGCCGCCATCAGGCCCACGCCGACTAAACCTCCACCGCCCTACACATGCAGCTGCCGACCCAACCAGCTGGGCAGGCACCTGCGTGGCGGCATGCAGATCTTCGTGAAGACCCACCACTGCGCCACCTCAGCTGCCTGCCTACCTACATGGCATCGCAGGCATCGCTGGCCAGGGCGCGTGTCGACACAAGAAGGAGCGGCGACGGACGAGACGGATTTATCCCCCGTCCCCGATAAAGCAAGGACACCTAAGCAGACGCATTAAATGCGCCTTGTCGTGTAATGCGAGGGATAACCTTGCATCACTGTACCCTTTCCACCTCCTGTATGCCACTGTGGCGACCCCTTTTTCTATAAAAGGAGGCCCGAGGCGACCAGGAGAAGGATTCGGCTTTTTGGAGCTCCTAACGCCCCAGAGCTAGCTCAAGGACAGGAATATACATCAACCAAAGCAGGAGTAGGGTTTTACGCATCCTCGCGGCCCGAACCTGGATAATCAAACTTTGTACTATTTGTTTGATCTGCTCTTCTCACGACCCCGCGCCCCGCCAGCCGTAGTATGGATTCTTGTGATCCCATAGGTGTCGTTCCCACCGACATCTTTGGCGCGCCAGGTAGGGGGCGCGATTGTGAGAATCGGCTTTAGCAGTTAGTTCGACGCTTCTTCATCATCATGGCGCCCAAGAAGAAGACGACGGTGGCGGTTGGCCAGTCGGAAGTCGGACAGCCCGTCCCGACGTGGGCGAGCAGCGGACCGGTCACAGAAAGGACCCGGGGCGCTGCTCGCGAACACCAGCACCGTCCCAGCAACCGGAGTTTGGGAGGCGGTGATGTTTGTGCGCCTAGTAACGGGCCACACATCGCCAAATCCAAAGGCGGAGCCAGGCCCTCCGCGGGTGGAGCGGGGCCTTCCAAGGTCACCGCCGCCCCACCCGAAGGCGATGCAAGGGCCTCCAAGACTCCCACGCCGGCGCCAACAGCGCGCTCCTCCCAGGCAGCGCGCGATGAACAGCATCGTCAGGCTGAAGATCCCGAGCGTCGCCGTGGGAAGAGCCCCGAGCGCCACTCCCAGGACGTAGAAGACCTGCGCGCTCGCCGAAGCCCTGGTGAAAACGGCATGCGACCGCGGGATCGTGATAGGGCTCCTTCTGACATGGTCAGAAGTCGAAGCGCGTCGCGATCCGTGCAGGTTCCACTGCCGCCGACGCCAGCAGAGGCCCTAGCACGCGCGCAGTTGCTCCTCGACTTTCCCCCCACCACGGGGAAACTCGACGAATGGAGAGCCACTATCCGAAGCCTTGTTGCGGTGGCCAACAAAGACGAACCAAGCCTGGTGGAGCCCCCGGGTCGACGCTCCAATGGAGTCCCACGCACCAGTGGCGGAAAAGCCGGCGGCGCCGCGACCACGGTGCATTCACCTCCTCCCCATCCGGTACCGCGGACGCCGACTTGTCGCGACGTCACGGGTGACGACATCTCCATAGCGTTGTCCGACCCACGTACCCGCTGTGACCAGCGCCAAGTTCTTCGGGAACGAGCCCATGAAGATGCTCGAACCACTATCGAGCGCCGGCGCGGAGCGCACCACCAGTCGGACAGGCGAGCAGGGCCTGCTGCGAACCACCCGGCCCTGGAGAGCCCTGGAGGCCTACCTTACGAGGTAGGCTGTCCGGCTTTTACCCGTGAGCTGTGGCAGTTCCAGTGGCCCACTCACTGCACCTTCAAACCTGACGTTGGCGAGAAGTACAACGGCAAGACCCACCCGTCTGAGTTCCTCAGCATCTACACCATCGCGATGCAAGCTGCCGGAGCCCGCGACGATAAGGTGCTTGCGAATTACTTTCCATTGGCTCTTAAACCCAACGCCATGTCATGGTTGATGCACTTGCCGGTAGACTCTATTTTCTCCTGGTCGGATTTGTGCCATGAGTTTGTTGGCGCCTTTACTGGAGGTCACCAAGCCCATGGCCAAGCAAGCGACCTGCACGTCATTCCCCAAAAGGGAGGCGAGAGTCTGTGCAAATATATACAGAGGTTCAGCCGGGTACAGTACAATATCCCTGATGTTCACCCTGCCGCCATCATCAGCGCGTTTCATCAGAACGTGCGTAACCGCAAGATGCGCGAAGAGCTGGCAATGAACAAGGTGAAAGACGTGGCAGAACTCTATGTTCTTGCTGACAGATGTTCCCGGGCAGAAGAGGGAAGGAAGTACCCCGGCGAAGATGCCGGCGTGGAAACCGACTCTTTAGATGAGGATACTACTGCCCCGGCAAAGAAAGGCCGGCGCCGCAACAGGAAGCACAAAGGTAAAGCCGTGCTTGCCGTCGAGGGATCTGATGACGCCGGCTCCGCCAAGAAAACCAAGGCAGATGACCCTGGCAAGGAAATTGCCGGATATGTCGCCTGCCGGGCCTTGGCGGCTGCCGAGAAGCCAGGAAACTCCGACAAGCAATACTGCAAGATCCATCGCACCAAGGGCCATGATCTCCAGAACTGCCGATAGGTTGAGCTCCTTGCTGAGAAGCAGAGGGCTGAATATGAGAGGCGGGACAAGGAGAAGGGCTAGAACGGTGCTGAGGGGTCCGGCAAGAAGCGTGACGGCCAGGCGGGCCGTCATGGCAAGGATAAACAGCAGGAGAGGCCCGCCTGGGGCCGTGACAAAAAGCCAGAAGACGATGATCACGAAGAGGACGATGAGTCTGGTGACCAAGAATTTCAGAAAGCTACAGAGGCCATGTGCGTCGATGGCGGCGCCTTGCTGCATACCTCTCACCGCCAGCTTAAACAGTGGGCGCGTGAGATTATAGCGGCAGAGCCATCGTTTGATGCCCAAAGGCCGCTGAAGTGGTCCAGTACACCTATCATTTTTGACACTGAGGATCACCCTGATCGCACCACTGCAGTCAGGTGCTTGCCATTGTTGGTTTCACCAACAATACGCAACCTCAAGGTGACAAAGATGCTAGTCGATGGCGGATCCGGTCTGAACTTAATCTCGCCTACCGTGATCGAGAAACTGCAGATTCCTAATGGAGATCTCAAAGAGACGGGCACATTTCAGGGGGTCAACCCGGGAAGAAGTCAACCAAAGGGAAAGGTCACGTTGCCCGTGACTTTTGGGAGTGATCTGAACTACCGGACAAAAAAGATTGTGTTCGGTGTTGCCAAGATCCCCTTGCCTTACAACGGGATCCTTGGCCGCCCAGCGCTGGCCAAGTTCATGGCGGCGTCACATTACGCCTACAACACCCTGAAGATGCCGGGGCCTGTGATGATCATCACCGTCCCATCGGACAAGAAGGACGCGCTAATTTGCGCTGACCAACTCTACCAACAAGCAGTTGCAGCAGCCGCCACTGCTAAGGCGCTTGCTCCTGCCGCTGGAGCCCCGGGAAGGAAAAAGAAGAAGACCGGCGAGACCTCAGGCACCCACTCCGGCAAGCGCACCTCTTCGGAGTGTAGTGCTCCCGTCGAGGACGTGCCAGAAAGCTCCACCGGCAGAAACAAGAAGTTCAGGGCCACACCGCTGGGAACCAAGAAGGTTTCTGTCAAGGAGGACGGCACTGGAGGGGCTTTCACCATAAGCTCCACCCTTGACGACAAATAGGAAGATGCGCTCATCACCTTCCTGCGGGCGAATGTCGATGTGTTTGCATGGCAAGCATCCGACATCCCCGGCATTCCCAGGGAGGTGATTGAGCACCACCTTGCTGTCTGTCCTCATGCGCGGCCCGTCAAGCAAAAGGTAAGAAAGCAAGCTTTGGAACGACAAGAGTTCATCACAGAGGAG
This sequence comes from Triticum aestivum, assembly GCF_018294505.1. Classification (NCBI taxonomy): domain Eukaryota; kingdom Viridiplantae; phylum Streptophyta; class Magnoliopsida; order Poales; family Poaceae; genus Triticum; species Triticum aestivum. The sequence continues at coordinate 587,716,464 of NC_057803.1, read as the reverse complement.
ATCCTGAAACTGGAAGCAGCGGGTTTGGTAAGAGGAGTGCTCCATCCAACGTGGTTGGCCAATCCAGTGGTAGTGCGCAAGGAAAATGGGAAGTGGATGCTGTGTATTGATTACACAGATATCAATAAGGCTTGTCCCAAAGACCCCTTCCCGTTGCCGCGCATCGACCAGATTGTTGACTCCACGGCTAGGTGTGATCTGTTATCATTCCTCGATGCCTACTCCGGCTACCACCATATCTTCATGACAAGAGAAGACGAAGAGAAAACGGCATTCATCACCCCATGTGGTACGTATTGTTTCACACGGATGCCTTTCGGGTTGAAGAGTGCTGGTTCAACGTTTGCAAGGGCGGTCCAGATTGGTTTTGAACCCCAACTCCATAGAAATATGGAAGCTTATATGGATGATTTAGTGGTCAAAACCAAGAACAGGGCAACCCTTATACCGGATTTACAAGAAACATTTGCAAACCTACGCAAGATCAATCTCAAGCTGAACCCTGAGAAGTGCGTCTTCGGTGTCCCGTCTGGCAAGCTTCTCGGGTTCTTTGTGTTACAGCGTGGGATAGAGGCCAATCCGGACAAGATCAAAGCTATAGAACAGATTGAAGCGCCCAAGCGGGTCAAGGATGTACGCCGGCTTGTTGGTTGCGTTGCCGCCATGAGCAGGTTCATTTCCAAGTCTGCCGAGCGCGCCCTTCCCTTTTTCAAGGTCTTGAAAAAGGCGGGCCCGATGGAATGGACGCCAGAAGCCGAGGCAGCATTGCAAGATTTGAAGAGGTATCTCTCCTCCACGCCAGTACTAGTTGCGCCTAGGCCACAAGAATCGTTGCTGCTATACCTGGCGGCAACGAACCAGGTGGTCAGCGTCGCGCTAGTGGCGCAGAGAGAAATTGATGACGAGGTGATAGCAGCGACAGAGCCTGATGCCGTTGGTGCAGAGATGACACATCCGGTTGGAGTGCCGCCAAGGAAGAAAATGATGCAGCACCCAGTCTACTTTGTTAGCTCCCTCCTGCAGGGGGCTAGATCAAGGTACTCCGGTGTGCAGAAACTGCTCTTCGGCATTCTTATGGCCTCGAGGAAGCTGCGTCACTACTTCCATGCGCACGAGATCACCGTCATTACTCGCCTCCCTTTGCAACGGATATTGCACAATCCAGACGCAACAGGAAGAATTGTAGAATGGGCACTGGAGCTGTCCAGCTTTGGCCTCAAGTTTGAGAGTACCTCGACGATTCAAAGCCGAGTACTGGCGGAGTTCGTTGCAGAATGGACCGCGACGCCTGATGAAGAAACCCAGGAGACTGTTCTCCCCGGCAAAGAGGCAAGTTGCGACTGGGTCATGTACTTTGATGGGGCTTTCTCCTTACAGGGCGCCGGGGTTGGCGTACTGCTTGTCGCACCCACCGGGGAGCACCTCAAGTACGTGGTCCAGATGCACTTCCCCAGGGAGGTGTCGACAAACAATACTGCTGAGTACGAGGGGCTGCTTGCTGGTCTTAGGATCGCGGCAGACCTCGGAATCAAGAAACTCATTGTCAGGGGCGACTCGCAACTTGTCGTCAAACAAGTCAACAAGGACTACCAGAGCCCGTTGATGAAGGCCTACGTAGATGAAGTGAGGAAGCTGGAAGAGCGTTTTGACGGTATACAGGCAGAGCAAGTTCCCCGAGCAGAGAACGACATCGCCGATTACCTGTCAAAACGCGCTGCCCTCAAGCTATGTGTGGAACCAGGTACCTTTGTGCTTCAGCTAACTCAGCCATCCGTTGATCCATCAACAGAACAAAACAAGAGGAGAAAATCAGGGCCCAACAAGTACTTTCCCGCCGAGCTCCCCGAAGCCGCCAGCAAGGATGTTGCCGGAGACACTGAGCCCGCCACGGGACGGCTAGCTCCGACGGAGCATTAAGCTCTTGCCGTGGAGACAGCCGCTCCTATAGTGGAGGAAATGTCTTTAGTCCTCGCCGTCGAGCCCCAGGCTCCAGCGTGGGCACAACATATCATCCGATTCCTCCAAACAGGGGAACTTCCTGAGGAGCAGGAAGAAGCGGAAAAAGTAGCCCGTCACTCTACTATGTACCAGTTCGTCAATGACGTCCTGTACAGAAAGAGGCCGAACGGTGTGAAATTGAAGTGTATCCCTCGAGAGGAAGGACTGGGGCTGTTGGCGGAGATACATGGAGGCATATGTGGATCCCACATAGGGTCGAGGGCCCTTGCCGGCAAAGCGTTTCGGCAAGGCTTCTTCTGGCCCACCGCCCTCCAGGATGCGACGACACTAGTCACCAGGTGTGAAGCGTGTCAGTTCCATTCGAAGAAGCTTCATCAGCCAACTCAAGCCCTTCAAACCATTCCTCTCTCCTGGCCTTTCTCGGTCTGGGGGCTCGACATACTGGGCCCTTTCCCCCGCGCTATCGGGGGCTTTGAGTACTTGTACGTTGCAATCGACAAGTTCACAAAGTGGCTAGAAGTGGAAGCAGTGAGGAAGGTCACAGCACAGTCAGCCGTCAAGTTCTTCAAAGGACTGGTGTGCCGTTTTGGTGTACCCAATAGGGTCATCACCGACAACGGCACACAGTTCACAAGTCACACCTTCATGCAATATATTCAAGACCTCGGCAGCAAGGTCTGTTTCGCTTCCGTTGCTCACCCACGAAGCAATGGTCAAGCTGAGAGGGCGAATGCTGAAGTACTGCGAGGCCTGAGGACAAAGACCTTTGGCAGACTGCGCAAGAGTGGAAGGTGCTGGATTGATGAATTGTTGGCAGTTCTTTGGTCAATCAGAATGACACCAAATTGAGCCACCGGCCAGACACCCTTTGCCCTGGTATACGGGGCAGAAGCAGTTCTCCCCACAGAACTCATATACGGGTCACCTCGAGTACTCGCTTATGACGAGCTTGAGCAAGAGCAATTGCGGCAAGATGACGCAACGCTCCTTGAGGAAGATCGTCTTCGGGCGGCTGTATGAGCAGCGCGCTACCAGCAAGCCTTGCGCCGCTACCATAGCCGCAAGGTTCGTGCCCGAAGCTTTGAGGAAGGCGACCTTGTTCTTCGGCGCGTTCAATCGGCCAAGAATTCCAACAAGTTGACGCCAAAGTGGAAAGGCCCTTATCGGGTAATACGAGTCACCAGGCCCGGCGCAGTCCGCCTGGAGACCGAAGATGCCGTTCCGGTGAGTAACTCCTGGAACATTGAGCATCTTCGCAAGTTTTACCCGTGAGGTGCGGCTTGCCGGGACCCCCGGCAAGCCACCTTTTGTACAAGCCTTGCCGATGACGCATGTAACCCTTTGTACAAAGCCAGGCGCAGACCCTGAGCATAAATAAATGAAGCACTGGCGCCCTAAGTTATAGCATGCATGCTAGGTCGAGTCTCATCCTTGGTTAGGGTTGATAGTGCTTAGCGGCGGCTAACCCCTAGCTTAGAGGTCGAGTTTGCATCTCTTTGTCTTTCTTTTATCTTCTTTGGTTCGCAGGACACACAGATATCCTTGCCAAACCACTTGGGGAGAAAAAAAGGAACAGACCGGCATCTAGGCCCCGGCAAGCCAGTATTGCCGGGGGCTGCAAGAGCAAAGATTCACCCATGGCAAACCAGGGTTGCCGGGGCTGCAGATTCAGATAAGTTTTTTATCCCTTATCATGCATTTCCTTACGGACTGAGGTATGTGAAACCTCATTTTACCCTCAAACTACCGTGCTCCCCTAACTCTAGGCCCTAGGGCCCGTTCCTAGGACCGAGTTTGGTCGTAGTCGCGACAGCAAAAGGATAGGACGAGGAGCCTAAACCCACTTCATCCCGGCCTCCGCCGAAAGCGTGAGGAAGATCGAGCGAAGTGGGGAGATGGCGAGGCGTGTTGCCGGGCAAGGAAATGTTTATCTTAAAGATATCAAGGATTTATTCCTTGTCGTGGGTTTCACCCACAAACAAATGACCCGGCAAACATCCCTTTTTCATTAAAAACATTCCAGTCAGGTACAGTCCATAGGGAATGAAAAACATGAATGAGAGGATTACGGGTTTTAAATTCAACAAAGGCCCAAAGGCTTACAAATTAAAAAGAGATAAGGTGCCCGTAATCCCTTTCTTGTCCCTCTCCTCAGGAGGCAGGTCAAGGAGGCAAAAAGGGCAAAAGGAGCGCCTAGGCGAGCTACGGGTGGCAGAAGACACCGAGAGAACATCTTGGTGGCCGTCCAAAGGCTGGATGGTGATGGCGGTGCTGGAAGCAGAGCTCGAAGACAAGGCGGCAAGACGTCAGTACGCGTCGAAGGTGTCGGTGCCCGTGTACTCCGACTTGACGGCCTTGCCGCCCGCCCTCTTCCTCTTCCGCAGCCTCCCAACGCCAGCCGCCCAAGGAGATGACCCCGAGAAGTTCAAGGAGCCGGCGACACGGATGATGGGGTCGCCGGTGCCACACGAAGCGGCGCCTGACACCTAGTCGGACCCGTCATCCTGCCGCCTACCGCCCTCGTCGTCGCTGCCGCTGTCCTCCTCGTCACTCTCGCTCGAGGAGGAATCTTCACTATCAGAAGAGCTCTCCACGCAACACCTTGTACGAGTCCCAAAGTGCCCGAAGACCTTGACGGAGAGAAGGCCACCCTCCATCAGCTTAGAATGGAGAGTGAGCCCCTCCGTCAAGCTGTGGATATGAGAAAACATCTTCCATCCCCGATGAAGATACATCACATGAGGAGCAGGGAAGTCGACACGGACCCGCGTGCCACTGATCTCGCAGCCCCTCATGTGCAGCCGCAATGACTACGGCGGATCCAGCTCCATCTCCCGCGCAAATGGAGTCGGGAGACGAAGGCGACGGCGCGGCGGCCGACGCAACCTGACGAAGAACTCACAAGGGTCATCCCCAATATGGCCCTCCATTGGAGGAGGAGCTGCTGGCGGGGGCGAGGCCGGCGTGCCACCCTGTCCTCCTCTTCCCCGAGCGCCCCGGCCTCGCCCACGGCCTCGCCCCCTCCCCCTTCCCCTCACGGCCGGCTCTGCCACCGCAGGTGCAGGAGAAGGAGGGACGCGTTGTCGAGCGGCGACCCTCGCCGCCACCGTTGAAGGACCGGGATTTCCTCTCTCCATGAGGAATGGAAGAGAGGAGCAGAAGCTGAAGGAGGAAGAAGATGGAAGAATGCGGGACGCCATCCCCCCTCCCGCTCTTTATAAAGGAACGGGGTTGGGGCTCGACCGCCCCGCTCGGCCAATCAAGACACGGAAGGCGCAGGGAGTCAAGACCGACCCGCCGCCCCAACCAGCGACGGCCCGGTTTCCCGCCTCCACCGTTTGCCACCCCAAGCGCATGGGAGACACGTGGCAGACGTGCAGAACCGAGGGGATGGGTGAGGCGACCTCTCCCCACCCCGTGATCGTGGGGAGTGGACGCCTTGAGGACCGCGCCTCAGCCCCATTCAGTAAATGGGCCGCACCTCCACGCTTCCCTCCGTTTATGGGGAAGGCGCGAACCGCCCCTTTACTACGACGTGATGCATGCATGCGGAGACCAACCCCAAGCATGCCGCCCACGTCACACGCGCCTCCCCATGCCGTGCCACGCGCGGGAGTCGTGGGAAGCGCAGCGCGCGAAAAATCTTACCGCGGTAAAAACCGCCCCGCCTGCCCGCGCACCGTTTCTAGGCCTGGCCCAACAACGCGTTGCACTTATGTGTGGCCCATGCCAGGGGGCTCCTGTCGGTGTACAAAAAGAGGGGTACACTTTTTGTACCCCTATAACTGTGCATGGGCAGTCTGAGCCATGGGCACCACCACACCAAGCAAGGCAAGGGGGGTGAGCCAGGGTAAGACCGAAGCTCAAGGGAACTAGAACGACGCCAAGACCAAGACCACGAAGAGCAAAAAGGACGAAGCGGACTCCCCCGGCAAGATCCTTGCCGGGAGACAGTTTTAGCAACCCCGGCAAGACCCTTGTCGCGGCGACTCGCCCCACGCCTACGGAGCAAATTACCCTTGAGTCCACTGCCCCCAAGGGGCAAGGATTCGGGAGACATCCCCGTGGTGGCATGCAGATCTTTGTGAAGACATTCAAGATCAGATACACACTAAGAAGACGACGACCTTTGGCGAGATACCAGCCAGGGAAGACCACGAGACCCCCGGCAAGCGCCTTGCCGGGGATGACAACAGGCGCCTCGGCAAGACCCTTGCCGGGGCCCCGGCAAGGCCCTTGCCAAGGACATCCACAGGGCCGCCATCAGGCCCACGCCGACTAAACCTCCACCGCCGTACGCATGCAGCTGCCGACCCAACCAGCTGGGCAGGCACCTGCATGGCGGCATGCAGATCTTCATGAATACCCACCACTGCGCCACCTCAGCTGCCTGCCTACCTACATGGCATCGCAGGCATCGCTGGCCAGGGCGCGTGTCGACATAAGAAGGAGTGGCGACGGACGAGACGGATTTCTCCCCCGTCCTCGATAAAGCAAGGACACCTAAGCAGACGCATTAAATGCGCCTTTTTGTGTAATGCGAGGGATAACCTCGCATCACCGTACCCTTTCCACCTCCTGTATGCCACTCTGGCGACCCCTTTTTCTATAAAAGGAGGCCCGAGGCAACCAGGAGAAGGATTCGGCTTTTTGGAGCTCCTAATGCCCCAGAGCTAGCTCAAGAACAGGAATATACATCCACCAAAGCAGGAGTAGGGTTTTACACATCCTCGTGGCCCGAACCTGGATAAACAAACTGTGTACTATCTGTTTGATCCGCTCTCCTCACGACCCCGCGCCTCGCCAACCGTAGTAGGGATTCTTGTGATCCCATAGGTGTCGTTCCCACCGCCACAGGGGCTCCTTGGCAGGCTCTGGATAGATAGCTTCAACTGACATATCAACCTCAGGCAGAAAAATTAGATGATTGCGAGCAGAGGGCTGATAGTTGACAGCTGAGTGCAGTTTGATCAGACGCATAATCCATGGAGCGTAAAACTTCAAGCCAAAGAGATCAGAGCCTAATGCAGCAAGTTGGCGGATAAAGAAATCTTGTGCATTGAAGCTTTTGCCATGAAGAATATGGAAGACCAAAGTCTTCATTGCACCTTCCAGCTTTGCATGAGGAGAATGTCCTTTGATGGGCCACAGAGTTCGCCTTATGATGTGATAGATAGTACGTGGCATGTACTCAAGGTCTTCAACAAAGAACTCCTTAGGATATTCCGCATCAGGAGACAAAGGCTTCATCATGCTAAGCATCTGACTCATGTTGGGTTCAGGCTTGTGAAAGATGCTTTCCATAGCAGCACTGTGAAGCTGACAACCAGGTTCATAGAGATCACCTGGAGTGGGCAGGCCAGTAAGCTCAATGATATCAAAGGCTTTGGCTTCATGATGGACATTGCCTGTCATCCACTCAAGGACCCAAGTCTTCGGATCCCTGTTGTAGCCACGAATATGAAGAGTGGCATAGAATTGGAGCAGTAATTCTTCATTCCAGTGCTCCTTGACAGTGACGAACTCCAACAAGCCAGACTCTCTGAAGCAATCCAGCGCTTCTTCCAAACAGGACAGATGAGTTATGGCTTCAGTGTCAAGACGCATATGTGGGAAAATGCGACCTTGATTGTACAAAATGCATGAGTAATAACTGCGCTGCTGATAGCTCCAGAACCGATCAGATGATATTCTTGCCCTAGTGTAGGGGTTCTTGGCGCTATTGAAGAAGGTGTTGTGCGCTTTTAAGCCATTGATATTAAATGATCCTGGTGCAGACGCAGTACCTGGAAACCTAGGCAGTCTTGGCAGTGGCTTCTGAACCTGAGGCCTGTGCTCAACGTGGTAGTCAAATTGAGGACCAGCAGCAGGCGGAGGAACGAGAAGAGGCCATTTGACGGTTACAAGCTGCCTAGTTATATGCTTGCTCTATGGTATGCGGCCTTGGTGGCGGAGTGGGAGCAGTGGCATTGGCAAAGGCGTCAGGCTGCGCATCTGGAGCAGGTGCTTCATTGGCTTCATTGGTTTCAGGCTCAGTATTCTGTGCAGGCTCCATGTTTGCTTCAACCATGACCACGTCATTGGCTTCATTGGTGTTAGTGGTGGCAGCCTCAAGATTCTCAACCTCCACTTGATGAGCTGGAGGGTTGGGCACAGACACGTTCACTTTAGGAACAACTTCTTCAATGATGGGGGGAGTAGGGACACATTCTTCTACTTGTTTTTCTTCGGCTGATGCAGCCGGATTGTCTTCAGCAACTTTAGCTTCAGACTCGGAGACATTCACAGTAGGAGTGGCTTTTGGGAACACCTGACGTGCAACGGATTGGTGGTGCACTTCTCCTTCTGGAACGCTCGAAAGAGGAACTTGAGGCCTTGGTCCTTTGCGAAGCCTGCGTAATGCTGGCGACGCCTGTGGAGATGGAGTTGGCTGGGCCTCAAAGTCATCATCTCCTTCTTGCACTGGTGGGGTAGCTTGTTGTTGGGGAGTACTTGAGGTGTCTTGGTGTTGTGGGTGATCAGCCCATGATGCATCCTGAGCAATTGGCATCAGAGGACGACCAATGCTGATGAGTTCGCTATTCGTGAGAACAGGCGATGATAACAAGTTGTGCTCGATCTGAGGAAGAACTACATCATCTTCAACATTGTCATGGTGACCAATGTCTTCAGCAGCGGTGGGGTCAACTGCTGGAATGTCTTCAGCTTCAGGAGCCTCTGTGGAAGCAGGCTCATGAACTATCATCCGTCGTTCTTGATACGAAGAGTCAGGACGAGCAACCGATATGGGTTTGACAACGAGGGGCTTTGTGGGAGCAGCCCGATCTTTCTTGGTTTTGCGCTTCTTCTTGGAGGGAGCGACATCAGAAGCTTCAGGATTTTTCCTCTTTCTGGCTTCAGCCTCGGCAGTCCTTGTCTTCTTCAGTTCTGAAGCGGTTGACCTGACCTTTGGCTTCGAGCCGGTCATGCTGCTAGGGAAGACTATGCGAGGTTTTTCCCGTCTTGAAGGTGCAGATTGGTCAGTCGATGGCTTCTTCTTCTTTGCAGCCATTCAGGGGTCGATTCCAGGGCGACCAAGAGCCTTGCGCTTCTCAGCTTCATTGTAGGCTTGCACGCACTTGTCAGCCAGACTCTTCATGCGTTCACGAGAACCTTTAGCTTCTTCACGCTTCTTAAGAAAAGCTTCCTTGAGCTCGTGCAGCATAACTTTAAAGTTTTTGACATCTTGCACGCTGAGCATTGCCATGTGCTTCTTGAACTGAGCTTTCTCATAGTCAATTTTGTGCTTCAGTTCAACTATGCGCTGAGCTAGAGCTAGCTCAGAAGCAATGGCTCCATTGAAAGAGACGCTGAGGCCAATTGGAAGTTGCAGATCTTCAAAACTAAGATTGGGGGTATCAAACCACTCATCAATGAAGTTGTGGATGATTGCCACATCAAAGAGAGGCAAATCATTGAAGATTTATGCTTCTTCCTTGCTCTTTATCAGTTGTTCAAGAGCGTCATCTGCAAGATCTTCATCACTGGACAGATCAATGTGTTCGTCTTGCAGAATGGCAGCAGGAGTCAGTGCCTGATCAATATTCTTGACATTTTTCTTTTTCATCTCCGTCTTCTTGGAGATACGAGATAGATCTTCAGACTGCACATTGTCTTCAGGAGGTGCAGTAGCCAGTGGCTTCGCATGTGAAGCTTTTGGAGGAGCAGCTGACTTTGAAGCTTTAGCCTTCTTTTGCTTCTGCGACTTTGGGGTAGGAGCAGGTGCTTCGTCAGTGTCAGCATCATCATCAGAATCCACTTTGGCACCTTGAACAGAGATGTGGGTGATGAGGCCATCAAGGTTGTAGAAGGGTCCGATGATATTGGGTTCTGCATCGCGTGTGCCGTCAGCCCGGGGAGCAGAAGGATCAGGATTGAAGTCTAACCCTAAAGAATCTTTGTTCTTCTTTGCTGAGGCTTTTGCAAACTGATAATTCCGTTTGAAAAGATCGTCATCTCGACACCACAAGAGAGAAGTGGGGTCGGCGTTGGCAGGTTGAGGTCCCCTGACCATGCAAGGATAGAAGCCTTGCTCAATGGCTTCAGCTCTGGTCTTGGGTTGAAGATTTTTGTACAAAATATCGCCCCAAGGCCGCTTGATAGCATTCTTCTCAGCATACTCCTTGGTGACGAAGTTGTACTTGAACCATTGCTCTGCCCAATATCTTCGAATCCATTAGATTCGAGTCTTGCGCTGTCCATAGCTTTCTTCGGGATCGGTTTTGTAAAGTTCATAGAGATCTTCGGGCAGATCCATTGATGTACCCCCACGGCGCTGTCTGCCACCCTTCCTTGCAGATTTTTCTGTAGCCATGAACTTCAAACTGAATGGCTTCAACATGTTCAAAGGCTTCAAAGGCTTCCGCTTGCTGGACAAACAGGAACTGGCTTCGGGAGAGTTAATGTGATGCTGTAAGAATTCTGCAAACGAATGCAGACTATGAGAACCAAGGGATTCTCCCACGGACATGTACCTGTGACAACATTAGAGATGCGAGGGAAGGGGAAGAGGTCATATGCATTCTCAGAAGATTTTGAAGATAAATCAGTTTGAAGACATTGACCTCATGATGCGAAGACATTCACTTATATGTTGAGAGTTGGTTCCAGATTTGTACGAATCCACGAATAAGTACAAGTGAGGAATCTAACAAGATGTGAAGCTTAAGTGAATATACTAGGCAGTATGAGATGCAGACAAGATAGATCTAACATTGTGTAGGCAGAAACCTATTTTGGTAAACAAGATGAATTTTTGAGGATAAAAAAGATGGTAAAAATAGAGTTGTATTTACCACACGAAGAACTACTAGATGGGAAGAGTAGGAGACCAAGCAGTTCAGTCCATCGTGCCCTAACTTGGCGACGGAGGACACCTATGGCGGCGGCGGAGAGGATGATGTCCGCGACCGGCGTGAGGACGGCGTCGGTGAAGTCGCGGCAGCTAAGCACTTCGTCACCGGCGTCGTCAAGAGCTAGCGGTGGCGCTAGGGTTTTGACGAGGTGGAGAGGTGGAAGAAGGTTTTCTTGACCGCAAGGGGACATGTATTTATAAGGAAGAATGCGACACAGTGCAATTACGCAGGTGCCCCTGGCGGTTCAGATCTGAGGAACACGTGGCATGCATGCAACATACTTGGAGTTGTCCCACGTTCCCACGCCCGCCAGGTTTGTCGGATGGTCGTTCCGGCTTCTCCGGAATTCAAGCAATAAGGATGAATCATTTAAAACAGACTTAATGTTTGTCTTTGTATCTTCTGCTGACAAGGATGCAGAGAAGACATTTGACAGTTTCAATAGAATGCATATGATTTGGACAGATAGAGTTTGAGATAGAAAGCATAGAGAGATTAGGGTCCGATCACATTCACTTAGTTCAAAAGATTCAACAAGGAAGACATAGCTATAAGTGAATGCTGTAGAGGACAGAACACTAGTATATATCAGAAAACAATCAAATCAACATAGTGAAGATAATCATGAAGACAAGTTGAAATTGAGGACAAACCAAATGCGAAGACATAGCAAAAGTAACGCCATGAGTAAAACACTTCAAACAAAAGAATTTGGTGGTGGCGTTACCCACCGTATAGGAAGTATTAGGCCCAGACACGGCGCACAATTATTGTGGTGCTCCGAAGTCAAATTCCGCGTTAATGTATCCACACTCAGAATGTAAGTCTTCATTGATTGAAGATATACTTTACTTCGTGTGTTGTACATCTAAGTCATCAACATGCATAAGTGTTAGGATGTGTGCCTGATCACAGGACATTTGAGGATTCCAAGATATTTAGCTCACACCGTAACTTGCAAAACCTTTTCTCATCCAAGGGCTTTGTGAAGATATCTGCCAGTTGCTCTTCAGTGTTGACGTGAATGATATCAATATCTTCCTTCATGACATGATCTCTGAGAAAGTGATGACGAACTTCAATGTGCTTTGTCTTCGAGTGCTGAACTGGGTTGTTGGCAATCTTGATGGCGCTTTCGTTGTCGCAGAAGAGAGGTACTTGTTTCAGATTGATGCCATAGTCCTTGAGAGTTTGCTTCATCCATAGAAGCTGAGCGCAGCAAGATCCAGCAGCAATGTATTCAAATTCAGCAGTGGAGAGTGATACACAGTTCTGCTTCTTTGAAGACCAACAGACAAGTGATCGTCCTAGGAAATGACATGTGCCCGATGTAGACTTGCGATCCACCTTGTCACCAGCATAATCAACATCCGAGAATCCAACCAGATCAAATTCTGAGCCCTTTGGATACCATAATCCTAATGTTGGGGTGTAAGCCAAATATCGAAGAATTCGCTTCATAGCTAAGTGATGCGATTCCTTTGGTGCCGCTTGGAATCGAGCACACATGCAAACACTAAGCATAATATCTGGCCTAGATGCACATAGGTAAAGTAAAGAACCAATCATGGAGCGGTATACCTTTTGATCGAACTCTTTACCATTGTCGTCGGGACCCAGATGGTGTTTTGGCTGGCATTGGCGTCGTGTAACCTTTGCAATCTTGCATTCCAAACTTCTTCAGGCAATCTTTGAGGTATTTTTCTTGAGATATGAAGATGCCATTCTTTTGCTGACGAATCTGAAGACCAAGGAAGAACTTCAGCTCACCCATCATGGACATCTGATATTGCTCTTGCATCATGTGTCCAAACTCATCACTATACTTCTGATTGGTGCAGCCGAAGATAATATCATCCACATAGATTTGGCACACAAACAGTTCACCGTCATATGTCTTCGTGAAGAGTGTGGGATCAAGGGATCCAGGTTTGAAGCCTTTGCTCTTCAGGAAGTCTTTGATCGTATCATACCAGGCGCGAGGAGCTTATTTGAGGCCATACAGTGCTTTGTTTAGCTTGTACACCATATCAGGATGTTTTGGATCTTCAAAGCCAGGAGGTTGTGCGACATATACTTCTTCTTCAATCTCGCCATTGAGAAATGCACTCTTCACATCCATTTGATATAGCAAGATGTTGTGATGGTTAGCATAGGCTAGCAGTATGCGAATAGCTTCAAGCCTAGCCACAGGAGCAAATGTTTCATCGAAGTCAATCCCTTCAACTTGAGTATATCCTTGAGCGACGAGACGTGCTTTGTTTCTGATGACTTGACCATGCTCATCTTGCTTGTTTCGATATATCCATTTTGTGCCTATTATGTTATGCTTGCGAGGGTCAGGACGCTTGACAAGTTCCCAAACATTGTTTAGCTTGAACCGTTGAAGCTCTTCTTGCATAGCTTGAATCCACTCAGGTTCCATAAAGGCTTCAGCAACTTTCTTGGGTTCTGATATTGACACAAAGGCAAAGTGCCCACAGAAATTTGCTAACTGTGTTGCTCTTGAGCGAGTAAGTGGACCGGGTGCATTGATGCTATCAATTATCTTCTCAATCTGTACTTCATTTGCAACACTAGGATGAACTGGACGAAGATTTTGCTCTTGCTGATCATTATCAACATTGGAAGGATTGTCTTCAGGCTGAGCATTTTCTTCAGGTTGATTGGGTGCAGAAATGATAAGTTCCTCTTCAGGCTGAGCTTCAGAAGGCATGATTTCACCAGTTCCCATTAGCTTGATAGATTCGCTGGGTGGAGCTTCGTCTAGTGTACTTGGCAGGAGCTCTCTTTGTGAACCATTGGTTTCATCAAACCGCACGTCCACAGTTTTGACGATTTTGTAAAGATAGAGATTGAAGACTCTGTAAGAGTGCGAGTCCTTTCCGTAACTGAGCATGAAGCCTTCATGAGCTTTAGGTGCAAATTTTGATTTGTGATGTGGATCCTTGATTCACCACCTAGCTCCAAATACTCTGAAGTAACTGACATTTGGCTTCTTGCCAGTGAGGAGCTCATAGGATGTTTTATTCAGAAGCTTATGGATGCAGACACGGTTGATGATATGATAAGCTGTATCAATAGCTTCAGGCCAGAACTTTCTTGGGGTCTTGTATTCATCGAGCATTGTTCGAGCCATCTCAATGAGGGTTCTGTTCTTGCGCTCCACGATGCCATTTTGCTGAGGTGTGTATGGAGCAGAGAACTCATGAGTGATTCCCATTGTATCCAGATAAAGATCAAGTCCAGTGTTCTTGAACTCAGTGCCGTTGTCACTTCTGATATGCTTGATCTTGACGCCATAATTATTCATGGCACGGTTGGCGAAGTGTCTGAAGACATCTTGCACTTCAGTCTTGTAGAGAATTATGTGTACCATGTATATCTTGAGTAACCATCAACAATGATGAAGCCATAGAGACAAGCAGTTGTTGTGAGGGTAGAGTAGTGAGTAGGGCCAAATAAGTCCATGTGTAGCAGCTCGAAGGGTTGAGATGTCATCATGATTATCTTCGAGGGATGCTTGGCCCTAGTCATCTTTCCAGCTTCGCAGGCACCACACAAATGATCCTTCTTGAACTTGACGCCCTCGATGCCTATGACATGCTTCTTCTTGGCAAGAGTGTGTAAGTTCCTCATGCCAGCATGCCCCAGCCTCCGATGCCAGAGCCAGCACTCTGAAGCTTTTGCAAGAAGACATACGGCAAGCTGTGTACCTGCTGAGAAATCTACCATGTATAGATCATCTTTCCGGTACCCTTCAAAGACTAGAGACTTGTCAGATTCCATTAGTGCAAGGCAACGATATTTTCCGAATAGCACAATCATGTTCAAGTCACAAAGCATTGAGACAGACATTAAGTTGAAACCAAGGGATTCAAGAAGCATCACTTTATCCATGTGCTGATCCTTTGAGATTGCAACTCTACCTAGACCCAATACCTTGCTTTTCCAGTGTCAGCAAATGTGATGTGACTCTTGTCAGATGGACGTAAGGTTGAGTCCATGAGAAGACTTCGATCACCAGTCATATGATTAGTGCATCCGCTGTCCATAATCCATTCTGAAGCATGAGGTGCCATACCCTATAGTACAGTCAGGGGGATAGGCCTCACCAAGAGATGTGTGAAGCATAAACATTTGACAGGCAAGAGGATTATTGAAGCTCAGATCAAGATTAGGACTGATAGGATGAATGGCAAACGATTCAGGAACAATATACATAGTGAGACCATTTGGGCATTTGATCTTGCGCCCTATAAGATGTTTTAGGTCCCCAGCAATAGCATCAGACGCCTTTGATTTTCGGCTGGAGACCTTTTCCTGCAAAAGAAAGTTAATTCTTCTTAACCACCCACATCTTCAGGGGTGGCTTAGAAGCAATGAGTCTAAGTGCAGCATCTGAGAACTTCGGCTTTGGAGCCCTAGCAAATAGCCTTGCAGGAGATGAATGATACTCATATGAATAAGCAGAAAAGTTCTTAGTTCTATGAACATAGCGGTTTGAAGACACACGCTCATATTCATAAGTCTGAGTATGGTTTCCCTGCAAAACATTGGCGTTAGGGTGACTCAGGTGAGTCCTCGGTCTGTATGAAGCCTTTGGACCATATGAAGCCTTAGGTCTGGGGTTTGTCTTATTCCCAGGTGGTGTCATGATGACATTCACCGGAAGATTCTCAAGACAGCTTTTGGGAACCCAGATCTTCTTCATAGGTGGCCCATTCCTGCAGTTAGTGCCAATATACTGGGCAAACACTTCACCATTCTGATTCTTGAACAGTTTATAGTTTGCATCAAAGGATTCATCAATGATAACAGGGTTAGCACAGGTAAAGCCAGATAAGGTGGATGGATCCACTGAAGGTCCCTTTGCAGCAACCCATGTGGTTTTGGGATACTGCTCAGGCTTCCAGTAGGAACCATCAACATTCATTTTCCTCTCGAACCCAACACCCTCTTTCCTAGGATTTCGGTTCAGAATATGCTTTTTGAGGACATCACACAATGTCTGATGCCCTTTCAGACTTTCGTACATCCCTGTTTCAAGCAATGTCTTCAACCTAGCATTTTCATCAGCAATAGTAGTGGTATCCTCCGCAGAGGGGTTAGTTACCACATTAGTAGTTGAAGACAATGCAACAGTAGCAGCAGTAGAACATTCAGCAACAGAGGTAGCGTTGTCACGCTCAAGGCATTTTAGACATGGTGGTTCAAATCCATCCTGAGCGGGACTGATCTGTTGAGCGCGAAGTGACTCATTCTCTTTTTGAAGATCTTCATGAGCCGCTCTCAATTTCTCAAGCTCTTGCTTCCTTTGAAGATAATCATAGGAGAGCTTTTCATGAGTGGTTGAGAGCGTTTCATGACGACTTTCAAGTTCTTGGTACTTAGCATGAAGATTTTTTATGTCTTCAACTAAGGACTGTGAACGGGTCATTTCCGCGTCCAACAGGTCATCGCTTTTGTCTAACAGTTTTTGAGTATGTTCCATAGCTTTTTGTTGTTCAGTTGCAATTTTAGCAAGTGTTTTGTAGCTGGGTTTGGATTCACAATCAGAGTCATCTTCACTTGATGTTTGAAAGTAAGCATCGCGTGATTTTACCTTCGCACCACGTGCCATGAAGCAGTAGGTGGGAGCAGAGTCGTCCTTGTCATTAGCTTCAGCGTTGGTGTGGAAGTCATTGTCTTCAGTGTTGAAGATGGACTTGGCAATGTAGGCTGTGGCTAGAGCCAAACTTGCAACGCCAGGGTCAAACTCCTCCTCAGACTCCACCTCCGCCTCCTCAGAAGTAGACTCCTCCTCTGAATCCATCTCCTTGCCAACAAAAGCACGAGCCTTGCCAGATGAGCTCTTCTTATGAGATGAAGACTTGGATGAGGACTTGGAAGAAGACTTTGAAGATTTCTTCTTCTTCTTGTCATCAGAATCATATTCCTTGCTCTTCTTCTTCTTCTCATTGTCCCACTGTGGACACTCAGAGATATAGTGTCCAGGTTTCTTGCACTTGTGACATGTTCTCTTCTTGTAGTCATGAGTGGAAGCTTCATCATTTCTTGAGCTAGATCGTGAAGACTTTCTGAAGCCCTTCTTCTTAGTGAACTTCTGGAAATTCTTCACAAGCATAGCAAGTTCCTTTCCAATGTCTTCAGGATCATCAGAACTGCAGTCAGATTCTTCTTCAGATGAGGAAACAACTTTTGCCTTCAAAGCGCGAGTTCGGCCATAGTTGGGACCATATATATCTCTTTTCTCAGATAGCTGGAACTCATGTGTGTTGAGCCTCTATAGTATATCAGACGGATCGAGTGTCTTGAAGTCAGGGCGTTCTTGTATCATGAGGGCAAGGGTGTCAAAGGAGCTGTCAAGTGATCTCGGTAGTGTCATGACGATTTCATGCTTGGTAATCTCAGTGGCGCCGAGAGCACGAAGCTCATTTGTGATGTCGGTGAGGCGATCAAACGCGAGCTGGACATTTTCATTGTCGTTTCTCTTGAAGCGGTTGAAGAGGTTGCGAAGAACACTGATCCTTTGATCTCTCTGGGTTGAGACGCCTTCGTTGACCTTGGACAGCCAGTCCCAGACTAGCTTCGACGTTTCCAGAGCACTCACACGGCCATACTGTTCTTTGGTCAGATGACCATAGATGATGTTCTTGGCAGTAGAATCCAGTTGAATGAACTTCTTGACATCAGCAGGAGTGACACCTTCACCAGTCTTGGGAATGCCATTCTTGACGACATACCAGAGGTCGACATCAATGGCTTCAAGATGCATGCGCATCTTATTCTTCCAGTAGGGATATTCAGTTGCATCGAAGACGGGGCAAGCAGCGGAGACTTTGATTATCCCTGCAGTCGACATAGCTAAAACTCCAGGTGGTTAAACCGAATCACACAGAACAAGGGAGTACCTTGCTCTGATACCAATTGAAAGTGCTAGTTATCGACTAGAGGGGGGGTGAATAGGCGATTTTTATGAAAGTCTTCAAAACATGGAAGTTTCAAAGACAAACAATAGAAATGACCCTATTGATATGCAGCGGAAGATAAACTACACTAAGCAAGCCATAGTCAAGTATGCAATAATGTGAAAGTACAAAGACTAACAGCAGCTAGGTAGTAAGGATCAGGATGGAAGATGGTATGAAGCCAAACTACGAAAATAGTCAGACAGTGAAGACAAAGAGGTAAAGCAAACAAGCAATGACTTCACGAAGACAAACTCTAAATAAAGAGAGGGAGAGGATAGAACCAGTCACTTGTTGAGGACACAGGATTTGTTGGACCAGTTCCAGTTGCTGTGACAACTGTACGTCTGGTTAGGGAGGCTGAGATTCAACTCAGAAGACCACGTCTTCACCTTATTCCCCTTGAGCTAAGGACACCCAGTCCTCGCCCAATTACTCTGGTAAGTCTTCAAGGTAGACTTCCAAACCTTCACAGACTTCGTTCACCGGCGATCCACAATGACTCTTGGATGCTCAGAACGCGACGCCTAACTGGGTGGAGGATTCATAGACCTCAAGTGTAATAAGTCTTTAGGTCACGCAGACAGAAAGACTTCAGTGATGCCTAACACTCTTTGGCTCTGGGTGTTTGGGCTTTTTCCTCGCAAGGATTTCTCTCTCTCAAAGGCTTCGAGGTGGGTTGCTCTCAATGCGACAAAAGCCGTGCACTAACTCTGAGCTCCCACCAATTTATGGTGTAGGGGGTGGGCTATTTATAGCCACTAGGCAACCCGACCTGATATGTCCGAAATGACCCTAGGTCACTAAGGAACTAACACGTGTTCCAATAGTCAGATTTCAAACACACACGGAAACTTTACTTGGGCTACAAGCAAAGCTGACTCATCTAGCTCTGGATAAGATTTGCTCTCATTGTCTTCGCTCAAAGATATAGGATTTGAGTTGAGCATCACTTCAGTCACTCTGACTTTGTTCAGTTGGACCCGACTTAACAATACGGTGGTTCCTATGACTCAACAAAGAAAAAAAGGAAACAACGAAACGACTAAGTCTTCGTGCTCCATAGTCTTCACTCAATGTCTTCTCATGTCATAGTCTTCAATATGAATATCTTCACATACCACCATTGTCGTCAATGTCTTCATACATTTTTAGGGGTCATCTCCGGTAGGTAAACCAAATCAATGAGGGACTACTACCTGTGTTATCCTGCAATTCTCACAAACACATTAGTCCCTCAACCAGATTTGTCGTCAATACTCCAAAACCAACTAGGGGTGGCACTAGATGCACTTACAAAGACATAAAAAATATTCACGTTAAGTAGGAGGAACTTGAGAGTCGTCATGAAACGCTCTCAACTACTCATGAAAATCTTTCCTATGATTATCTTCAAAGGAAGCAAGAACTTGAGAACTTGAGAGCGACTCATGAAGATCTTCAAAAGGAGAACGAGTCACTTCGCGCTCAACAGATCAGTTCCGCTCAGGTAGGCTTTGAACCACCATGTCTAAAATGTCTTGAGCGTGATAATGCTGTTTCTGTTGCTGAATGTTCTACTGCTGCTACTGTTGCAATATTTTCAACTGCTGATGTGGTAACTAACCCCTCTACTGAGGATACCACTACTATTGCTGATGAGAATGCCAGGTTGAAGACATTGCTTGAAACAGGAATATACAAAAGTCTCAAAGGGCATCAGACACTATGTCCTCAAGAAATATATTCTGAACCGAAACCCTAGGAAAGAGGGTGCTGGGTTCGAGAGGAAAATGTATGTTGATGGTTCATACTGGAAGCATGTGCAGTACCCCAAAACCACATGAGTTGCTGCAAAGGGACCTTCAATGGATCCATCTACCGTATCTTGCTTCACTTGTGCTAACCCGATTATCATTGATGAATCCTTTGATGCAAACTATAATCTGTTTAAGAATAAGAATGGCAAAGAGTTTGCCAAGTATATTGGTACTAACTGCAGGAATGGGCCACCTTTGAAGAAGATCCGGGTGCCCAAAAGTTTTCTTGAGAAGCTTCCTGTGAATGTCATCATGACACCACCTGGGAAGAAGAAAAACCCCAAACCAAAGGCTTCATATGGTCCAAAGGCTTCATACAGACAGAGGACTCACCAGAGTCACCCTAACGCGAATGTTTTGTAGGGAAACCATACTCAGACTTATGAATATGAGTGTGTTTCATCAAACCGCTATGTTCATAAGACCAAGAACTTTTCTGCTTATTCTTATGAGTATTATTCACCTCCTGCAAGGCTATTTGCTAGGTCTCCAAAGCCGAAGTTCTCAGATGCTGCACTTAGACTTGTTGCTTCTAAGCCACCCCTGAAAATGTGGGTGGTTAAGAAAAATTAACTCTCTTTTGCAGGGAAAGGTCTCCAGCCGGAAATCAAAGGCTTCCGATGCTTATGCTGGGGACCTAAAACATCTTGTGGGACGCAAGATAAAATGCCAAAATGCTCTTACTATGTATTTCATCCCAGGATTCCTTGACAAACATCCTATTTACCCTAACCAGGATCTGAACTTTCATAATCCGCTTGTTTGTCAAATGTTTATGCTTCACAATACCCTTAGTGAAGCCTATCCCCCAAACTGCACTGTAGGGTAAGACACCAAAGGCTTCAGAATGGATTATGGACGGTGGATGCATGATACGTCTCCAACGTATCTATAATTTTTGATTGCTCCATGCTATATTATCTACTATTTTGGACTATATTGGGCTTTATTTTCCACTTTTATATTATTTTTGGGACTAACCTACTAACCGGAGGCCCATCCTAGAATTGCTGTTTTTTTGCCTATTTCAGTGTTTCAAAGAAACAGAATATCAAACGGAGTCCAAACGGAATAAAACCTTCGAGAACGTGATTTTCTCACCGAATATGACCCAGGAGACTTGGACCCTATGCCAAGGAAGCTTCAAGGTGGGCATGAGGTAGGGGGCGTGCCCTACCCACCAGGCGCGGCCCCCACGCTCATGGGCCCACCGAAGCTCCACCAACGTACTTCTTCCTCCTATATATACCTACATACCCCCAAACGATCAGAGACGGAGCCAAAAACCTAATTCCACCGCCGCAACTTTCTGTATCCACGAGATCCCATCTTGGGGCCTGTTCCGGAGCTCTGCCGGAGAGGGCCGTCATCACGGAGGGCTTCTACATCATCATAGCCTCTCCGATGAAGTGTGAGTAGTTTACCTCAGACCTTCGGGTCCATAGTTAGTAGCTAGATGGCTTCTTCTCTCTTTTTGGATCTCAATACAATGTTCTCCCCCTCTCTTGTGGAGATCTATTCGATGTAATCTTCTTTTTGCGGTGTGTTTGTTGAGACCGATGAATTGTGGGTTTATGATCAAGTCTATCTATGAATAATATTTGAATCTTCTTTGAATTCTTTTATGTATGATTGGTTATCATTGCAAGTCTCTTCGAATTATCCGTTTGGTTTGGCCAACTAGATTGGTAGTTCTTGCCATGGGAGAAGTGCTTAGCTTTGGGTTCGATCTTGCGGTGTCCTTTCCCAGTGACAGAAGGGGCAGCAAGGCACGTATTGTATCGTTGCCATCGAGGATAACAAGATGGGGTTTATTTCATATTGCATGAATTTATCTCTCTACATCATGTCATCTTGCTTAAGGCGTTACTCTATTTTTAACTTAATACTCTAGATGCATGCTGGATAGCGGTCGATGAGTGGAGTAATAGTAGTAGATGCAGGCAGGAGTCGATCTACTTGTCTCGGACGTGATGCCTATATACATGATCATACCTAGATATTCTCATAACTATGCTCAATTCTGTCAATTGCTCAACAGTAATTTGTTCACCCACCGTAGAATACTTATGCTCTTGAGAGAAGCCACTAGTGAAACCTATGGCCCCCGGGTCTATTCTTATCATATCAATCTCCATCACTTTAATCTTGCTTTGCTTTTTTACTTTGCCTTTTACTTTTTGCTTTGCATCTCTATATCAAAAATACCAAAAATATTATCTATCATCTCTATCAGATCTCACTCTCGTAAGTGACCGTGAAGGGATTGACAACCCCTAATCGCGTTGGTTGCGAGGAGCTATTGCTTTTGTGTAGGTATGAGGGACTTGCGCGTGGCCTCCTACTAGATTGATATCTTGGTTCTCAAAAACTGAGGGAAATACTTACGCTACTCTGCTGCATCACCCTCTCCTCTTCGGGGAAATCCAAGGCAAGCTCAAGAGGCAGCAAGAAGAATTTATGGCACCGTTGCCGGGGAGTCTACGCAAAAAAAGTCAACATACCAAGTAACCATCACAATCCCTATCTCCCGCATTACATTAGTTGCCATTTGCCTCTCATTTTCCTCTCCCCCACTTCACCCTTGCCGTTTTATTCGCCCTCTCTTTCTCCTTCTCCTCCTCCCCCTCTTTCTCTGTTTTCCTTTTTTCTCGCCTGCCTTTTGTTTGCTCGTGTGTTGGATTGCTTGTTTGTCGCGATGGCTCAAGATACTACCAAATTGTGTGACTTCACCAATACCAACAATAATGATTTCCTTAGCACTCCGATTGCTCCTCTTGCCAATACTGAATCTTGTGAAATCAATACTGCTTTGTTGAATCTTGTTATGAAAGATCAATTCGCCGACCTTCCTAGTGAAGATGCCGCTACTCATCTGAATAGCTTCGTTGATTTATGTGATATGCAAAAGAAAAAAGACGTTGATAATGACGTTGTTAAATTGAAGCTATTTCCTTTTTCGCTTAGAGATCGTGCTAAAGCTTGGTTTTCGTCTTTGCCTAAAAATAGTATTGATTCTTGGAACAAGTGCAAAGATGCTTTTATCTCTAAGTATTTTCCTCCCGCTAAGATCATCTCTCTTAGAAACGACATTATGAATTTTAAGCAACTTGATCATGAACATGTTGCACAAGCTTGGGAGAGAATGAAATTAATGATACGTAATTGCCCTACTCATGGTTTGAATTTGTGGATGATTATACAAAAATTTTATGCCGGATTGAATTTTGCTTCTAGAAATCTTTTAGATTCGGCCGCGGGAGGCACTTTTATGGAAATCACTTTAGGAGATGCTACTAAACTCCTAGATAATATTATGGTTAATTATTCCCAATGGCATACTGAAAGATCTTCTAATAAAGAAGTGCATGCGATAGAAGAAATTAATGTTTTGAGTGGAAAGATGGATGAACTTATGAAATTATTTGCTACTAAAAGTGTTTCTTCTGATCCTAATGATATGCCTTTGTCTACTTTGATTGAGAATAATAATGAATCTATGGATGTGAATTTTGTTGGTAGGAATAATTTTGGTAACAACGCATATAGAGGGAATTTTAATCCTAGGCCTTATCCTAGTAATCCTTCTAATTATGGAAATTCCTACAGCAATTCTTATGGAAATTTTAATAAGATGCCCTCTGAATTTGAGAGTAGTGTTAAAGAGTTTATGAATTCACAAAAGAATTTTAATTCTTTCCTTGAAGAGAAATTGCTTAAAGTTGATGATTTGGCTAGGAACGTTGATAGAATTTCTCTTGAGGTTGATTCTTTAAAGCTTAGATCTATTCCTCCTAAGCATGATATCAATGAGTCTCTCAAAGCTATGAGAATTTCCATTGATGAGTGCAAGGAAAGAACCTCTAGGAGGCGTGCTACGAAAGATGCCTTTATTAAAGCGTGTTCTTCCAATTCCTATGAAAATCAAGATGAAGATCTAAAAGTTATTGATGTGTCCCCTATCAAATCTTTGTTTTGCAATATGAATCTTGATGAAACTAAATATGATCTTCCTTTACCTAGAAGGCGTTCCAAAAATTCAGAGTATTTAGATCTCTATGATGAAATTGATGAAAGTGGGATTGAAAGAAATAAAACCCTAGATGTTGCTAAACCCACTATATTGGAATTCAAGGAATTTAATTATGAAAGTTGCTCTTTAATTGATTGTATTTCCTTGTTGCAATCCGTGCTAAATTCTCCTCATGCTTATAGTCAAAAGAAAGCCTTTACCGAACATATTGTTGACGCCGTGATGCAATCTTATGAAGAAAAACTTGAGTTGAAAGTCTCTATCCCTAGAAAACTCTATGATGAGTGGGAACCTACTATTAAAACTAAAATTAAAGATCACGAGTTTTATGCTTTGTGTGATTTGGGTGCTAGTGTCTCCACTATCCCCAAAACTTTGTGTGATTTGCTAGATTTCCGTGATTTTGATGATTGCTCTCTAAACTTGCATCTTGCGGATTCCACTATTAAGAAACCTATGGGAAGGATTAAAGATGTTCTTATTGTTGCAAATAGGAATTATGTTCCCGTAGATTTCATCGTTCTTGATATAGATTGCAATCCTTCTTGCCCTATTATTCTTGGTAGACCTTTCCTTAGAACGGTTGGTGCGATTATTGATAGGAAGGAAGGGAATATTAGATTCCAATTTCCATTAAAAAAGGGCATGGAACACTTTCCTAGAAAGAAAATAAAATTGCCATATAAAACTATCATGAGAGCCACTTATGGATTGCCTACCAAAGATGGTAATACCTAGATCTATCCTCGCTTTTATGCCTAGCTAGGGGCGTTAACCGATAGCGCTTGTTGGGAGGCAACCCAATTTTATTTTTAGTTTTTTGTGTTTTTCTTCTGTTAGGGAATAAATAATCCATCTACCTTCAGTTTGGATGTGCTTTCGTGTTTTAATTAGTGTTTGTGCCAAGTTAGACCTATTGGATCTTCTTGGATGATAGTTATTTGATCTTGCTGTAATTTCCAGAAACTTTGCGCTTAGTGCCCGAATTCTTAAAGATCACCAGAACGTGATAAAATATTGATTCCAATTTCTGCTGATCAATAAACAAATTGTCTAGGTTGTCTAATTTTGGTAGAATTCTTGGTCTTTTGAGCTATGTAGTTTTTCTCTATGTGCTTCACTTATATCTTTCGAGCGTTATAATTTTGTTCTATGTGTTTCACTTAGATCTTTTAGAGCACGGTGGTGGTTTGTTTTAAAGGGACTATTGATCTCTCATGCTTCACTTAGATTATCTTGAGAGTCTTAATAGCATGGTAATTTGCTTAATAATAATATGCTTGGTATTCAAGATTTGTGAAACTTCTTTTTAGTGCGTTGAATACTAAGAAAAGATTGATGCATGATAATTGTTTTGAGATATGAAGATGGTGATATTAGAGTCATGCCAGTTGAGTAGTTGTGAATTTGAGAAATTCTTGTGTTAAAGTTTGTGATTCCCGTAGCATGCACATATGGTGAACCGTTATGTGATGAAGTCGGAGCATGATTTATTTATTGATTGTCTTCCTTATGAGTGGCGGTCAGGGACGAGCGATGGTCTTTTCCTACCAATCTATCCCCCTAGGAGCATGCGCGTAATACTTTTCTTTGATAACTTCTAGATTTTTGCAATAAGTATATGAGTTCTCTATGACTAATGTTGAGTCCATGGATTATACGCACTTTTTCCCATCCTTCCACCATTGCTAGCCTCTCTAATACCGTGCACTTTTCACCGGTATCATACACCCACCATATACCTTCCTCAAAACAGCCACCATACCTACCTATCATGGCATTTCCATAGCCATTCCAAGATATATTGCCATGCAACTTTCCACCGTTCCGTTTATTATGACGTGCTCCATCATTGTCATATTGCTAGCATGATCATGTAGTTGACATCGTATTCGTGGCAAAGCCACCGTTCATAATTCTTTCATACATGTCACTCTTGATTCATTGCATATCCCAGTACACCGCCGGAGGCATTCATATAGAGTCATATTTGTTCTAAGTATCGAGTTGTAATTGTTGAGTTGTAAGAAAATAAAAGTGTGATGATCATCAATTTTTAGAGCATTGTCCCAAGTGAGGAAAGGATGATGGAGACTATGATTCCCCCATAAGTCGGGATGAGGCTCCGGACGAAAAATAAAATAAAATAAAAAAAGAGGCCATAAAAAAGGCCCAAATAAAAAAATGAGAGAAAAAGAGAGAAGGGACAATGTTACTATCCTTTTACCACACTTGTGCTTCAAAGTAGCACCATGATCTTCATGATAGAGAGTCTCTCATTTTGTCACTTTCATATACTAGCGGGAATTTTTCATTATAGAACTTGGCTTGTATATTCCAATGATGGGCTTCCTCAAATTGCCCTAGGTCTTCGTGAGCAAGCAAGTTGGATGCACACCCACTTAGTTTCTTTTGATGAGCTTTCATATACTTACAGCTCTAGTGCATCCGTTGCATGGCAATCCCTACTCACTCACATTGATATCTATTGATGGGCATCTCCATAGCCCGTTCATACGCCTAGTTGATGTGAGACTATCTTCTCCCTTTTTGTCTTCTCCACAACCACCATTCTATTCCATATATAGTGCTATGTCCATGACTCACGCTCATGTATTGCGTGAAGATTGAAAAAGTTTTGAAAATGTTAAAGTATGAAACAATTGCTTGGCTTGTCATCGGGGTTGTGCATGATTTAAATACTTTGTGTGGTCAAGATAGAGCACCAGCCTATATGATTTTGTAGGGATAACTTTCTTTAGCCATGTTATTTTGAGAAGACATAATTGCTTTATTAGTATGCTTGAAGTATTATTGTTTTTATGTCAACATGAACTTTTGTCTTGAATCTTTCGAATCTGAATATTCATACCACAATTAAGAATATTTGCATTGAAATTATGCCAAGTAGCACTCCGCATCAAAAATTCTCTTTTTATCATTTACCTACTCGAGGACGAGCAGGAATTAAGCTTGGGGATGCCTGATACATCTCCAACGTATCTATAATTTTTGATTGATCCATGCTATATTATCTACTATTTTGGACTATATTGGGCTTTATTTTCCACTTTTATATTATTTTTGGGACTAACCTATTAACTGGAGGCCCAGCCCAGAATTGCTGTTTTTTTGCCTATTTCAGTGTTTCGAAGAAACGGAATATCAAACGGAGTCCAAACGGAATAAAACCTTCGGGAACGTGATTTTCTCACCGAATATGACCTAGGAGACTTGGACCCTACGCCAAGGAAGCTTCGAGGTGTGCATGAGGTAGGGGGGCGCGCCCTACCCCCCAGGCGCGCCCCCACCCTTGTGGGCCCACCGAAGCTCCACCGACGTACTTCTTCCTCCTATATATACCTATGTACCCCCAAACGATCAGAGACGGAGCCAAAAACCTAATTCCACCGCCGCAACTTTCTGTATCCATGAGATCCCATCTTGGGGCCTGTTCCAGAGCTCCGCCGGAGAGGGCCGTCATCACGGAGGGCTTCTACATCATCATAGCCTCTCCGATGAAGTGTGAGTAGTTTACCTCAAACCTTCGGGTCCATAGTTAGTAGCTAGATGGCTTCTTCTCTCTTTTTGGATCTCAATACAATGTTCTCCCCCTCTCTTGTGGAGATCTATTCGATGTAATCTTCTTTTCGCGGTGTGTTTGTTGAGACCGATGAATTGTGGGTTTATGATCAAGTCTATCTATGAATAATATTTGAATCTTCTCTGAATTCTTTTATGTCTGATTGGTTATCATTGCAAGTCTCTTCGAATTATCCATTTGGTTTGGCCAACTAGATTGGTAGTTCTTGCCATGTGAGAAGTGCTTAGCTTTGGGTTCGATCTTGCGGTGTCCTTTCCCAGTGACAGAAGGGGCAGCAAGGCACGTATTGTATTGTTGCCATCGAGGATAACAAGATGCGGTTTATTTAATATTGCATGAATTTATCTCTCTACATCATGTCATCTTGCTTAAGGTGTTACTCTGTTTTTAACTTAATACTCTAGATGCATGCTGGATAGCGGTCGATGAGTGGAGTAATAGTAGTAGATGCAGGCAGGAGTCGATCTACTTGTCTCGGACGTGATGCATATATACATGATCATACCTAGATATTCTCATAACTATGCTCAATTCTGTCAATTGCTCAACAGTAATTTGTTCACCCACCGTAGAATACTTATGCTCTTGAGAGAAGCCACTAGTGAAACCTATGGCCCCCGGGTCTATTCTCATCATATCAATCTCCATCACTTTAATCTTGCTTTGCTTTTTACTTTGCCTTTTACTTTTTGCTTTGCATCTCTATATCAAAAATACCAAAAGTATTATCTATCATCTCTATCAGATCTCACTCTCGTAAGTGACCGTGAAGGGATTGACAACCCCTAATCACGTTGGTTGCGAGGAGCTATTGCTTTTGTGTAGGTACGAGGGACTTGCGCGTGCCCTCCTACTGGATTGATACCTTGGTTCTCAAAAACTGAGGGAAATACTTACCTACTCTGCTGCATCATCCTCTCCTCTTCGGGGAAATCCAACACAAGCTCAAGAGGTAGCAATGCACTAACCACATGACTGGTGATCGAAGTCTTCTCATGGATTCAACCCTACGTCCGTCTGACAAGAGTCACATCACATTTGCTGACACTGGTAAAAGCAAGGTATTGGGTCTAGGTAGAGTTGCAATCTCAAAGGATCAGCACATGGATAAAGTGATGCTTGTTGAATCCCTTGGTTTCAACTTAATGTCTGTCTCAATGCTTTGTGATCTGAATATGATTGTGATATTTGGAAAATATCATTGCCTTGTGCTTATGGAATCTGACAAATCTCTAGTCTTTGAAGGGTATCGAAAAGATGATCTGTAGATGGTAGATTTCTCTGTAGGACCACAGCCGGCCGTATGTCTTCTAGAAAACGCTTCAGAATGCTGGCTCTGGCATCGGAGGCTAGGGCATGCTAGCATGAGGAACTTGTACACTCTCGCAAAGAAGAAGCATGTCGTAGGCATCGAGGGCGTCAAGTTCAAGACGGATCATATTTGTGGTGCCTGCGAAGCTGGAAAGATGACTAGGGCCAAGCATCCCTCGAAGACAATCATGACAACGACACATCCCTTCGAGCTGCTTCACATGGACTTATTTGGCCCTACTCACTACTCTACCCTTACTACCACTGCTTACCTCAATGGCTTCATCATTGTTTATGATTACTCAAGATATACATGGGTGCACATAATCCTCTACAAGAATGAAGTGCAGGATGTCTTCAGACAATTCGCCAATCGCGCCATGACCAACTATGGCATCAAGATCAAGCACATCAGAAGTGACAACGACACAGAATTCAAGAACACCGGCCTCGACACCTATCTTGATACATTGGGCATCACACATGAGTTCTGAGCTCCATACACACCTCAGCAGAATGGCATCATGGAGCGCAAGAACAGAACCCTCATTGAGATGGCACGGATGATGCTTGATGAGTACAAGACTCCAAGGAAATTCTGGCCTGAAGCCATTGATACTGCATGCCACGTCATCAACTGTGTTTATCTTCACAAGCTTCTAAAGAAGATATCTTATGAGCTCCTGACTGGTAAGAAGCCAAACGTCAGCTACTTCAGAGTATTTGGTGCTAGGTGCTGGATCAAGGATCCACATCACACTTCAAAATTTGCACCGAAAGCACATGAAGGTTTTATGCTTGCCTACGGAAAGGATTCTGCTACCTCTTGAGCACTGCGTTGGTTTTCCCTTGAAGAGGAAAGGGTGATGCAGTAAAGTAGCGTAAGTATTTCCCTCAGTTTTTGAGAACCAAGGTATCAATCCAGTAGGAGGCCACACGCAAGTCCCTCGTATCTACAACAAACAAATAAGAACCTCGCAACCAACGCGATAAAGGGGTTGTCAATCCCTTCACGGTCACTTACGAGAGTGAGATCTGATAGAGATGATAAGATAATATTTTTGGTATTTTTATGGTAAAGAGTAAAAGTAAAGAAAGAAAAATAAACGACGCCAGAAATAGCTAGTTGTTGGGAGATTAATATGATGGAAAATAGACCCGGGGGCCATAGGTTTCACTAGTGGCTTCTCTCAAGATAGCATAAGTATTACGGTGGGTAAACGAACTACTGTCGAGGAATTGATAGAATTGAGCATAGTTATGAGAATATCTAGGTATGATCATGTATATAGGCATCACGTCCGTGACAAGTAGACCAAAACGATTCTGCATCTACTACTATTACTCCACACATCGACCGCTATCCAGCATGCATCTAGAGTATTAAGTTCATAAGAACAGAGTAACGCTTTAAGCAGGATAACATAAGGTAGAGGGATAAACTCATGAAATATGATAAAAGCCCCATCTTTTTATACTCTATGACAACAATACAATACGTGTCATTTCCCCTACTGTCACTGGGATCGAGCACCGCAAGATTGAACCCAAAGCTAAGCACTTCTCCCATTGCAAGAAAGATCAATCTAGTAGGCCAAACCAAACTGATAATTCGAAGAGACTTGCAAAGATAACCAATCATACATAAAAGAATTCAGAGGAGATTCAAATATTGTTCATAGATAATCTGGATCATAAACCCACAATTCATCGGATCTCGACAAACACACCGCAAAAAGAAGAGTTACATCAAATAGATCTCCAAGGGAATCGAGGAGAACTTTGTATTGAGATCCAAAGAGAGAGAAGAAGCCATCTAGCTAATAACTATGGACCCGAAGGCCTGAGGTAAACTACTCACACATCATCGGAGAGGCTATGCTGTTGATGTAGAAGCCCTCCATGATCAATGCCCCCTCCGGCAGGACGCCGGAGAATGCCCCAAGATGGGATCTCACGGGTATAGAAGGTTGCGGCGGTGGAATTAGGTTTTGGTGGTGCTCCTCGATGGTTTGGGGTTACGTAGGTATATATAGGAGGAAGAAGTAGGTCAGTGGAGCCACGAGGGGCCCACGAGGGTGGAGGGCGCGTCCTGGGGGGGGGGGGGTAGGCGCGTCCCCCTACCTCGTGGCTTCCTCGTCTGTTGCTTGACATCCACTCCAAGTCCTCTGGATCACATTTATTCCGAAAATCACGTTCCCGAAGGTTTCATTCCATTTGGACTCCATTTGATATTCTTTTCCTTCGAAACACTGAAATAGGCAAAAAACAACAATTTGGGCTGGGCCTCCGGTTAATAGGTTAGTCCCAAAAATAATATAAAAGTGTATAATAAATCCCATTAAACATCCAAAACAGAATATATAATAGCATGGAACAATAAAAAATTATAGATACGTTGGAGACGTATCAAGCATCCCCAAGCTTAATTCCTGCTCGTCCTCGAGTAGGTAAATGATAAAAACAGAATTTTTGATGTGGAATGCTACCTAGCATATTCCTTAATGTAATTCTCTTATTTGTGGTATGAATATTCAGGTCGGAAAGATTCATGATAAAGGTTTAGTATTGACATAAAAATAATAATACTTCAAGCATACTAACTAAGCAATCATGTCTTCTCAAAATAACATGGCCAAAGAAAGTTATCCCTACAAAAGCATATAGTCTGGCTATGCTCTATCTTCATCACACAAAGTATTTAATCATGCACGACCCCGATGACAAGCCAAGCAATTGTTTCATACTTTTGATGTTCTCAAACTTCTTCAATCTTCACGCAATACATGAGCGTGAGCCATGGACATAGCACTATATGTGGAAGAGAATGGTGGTTGTGGAGAAGACAAAAAAGGAGAAGATAGTCTCACATCAACTAGGCATATCAATGGGCTATGGATATGCCCATTAATAGATATCAATGTGAGTGAGTAGGGATTGCCATGCAACTGATGCACTAGAGCTATAAGTGTATGAAAGCTCAACAAAAGAAACTAAGTGAGTGTGCATCCAACTTGCTTGCTCACAAGACCTAGGGCATTTTGAGGAAGCCCATCATTGGAATATACAAGCCAAGTTCTATAATGAAAAATTCCCACTAGTATATGAAAGTGACAAATCAAGAGACTCTCTATGATAAAGATCATGGTGCTACTTTGAAGCACAAGTGTGAAAAAAGGATAGTAGCATTGTCCCTTCTCTCTTTTTCTCTCATATTTTTTTGGGCCTTCCTTTCTTTCTTTTGGCCTTCTCTTTTTTTATTTAGTCCGGAGTCTCATCCCGACTTGTGGGGGAATCATAGTCTCCATCATCCTTTCCTCACATGGGACAATGCTCTAATAATGATGATCATCACACTTTTATTTACTTACAACTCAAGAATTACAACTCAATACTTAGAAAAGAATATGACTCTATGTGAATGCCTCCGGCGGTGTACTGGGATATGCAATGAATCAAGAGTGACAAATGATGAACGGTGGCTTTGCCACAAATACGTTGTCAACTACATGATCATGCAAAGCAATACGACAATGATGGAGCGTGTCATAGTAAACGGACCGGTGGTAAGTTGCATGGCAATATATCTCGGAATGGCTATGGAAATGCCATAATAGGTGGGTATGGTGGATGTTTTGAGGAAGGTATATGGTGGGTGTATGATACGGGTGAAAAGTGTGCGGTATTAGAGAGGCTAGCAATGGTGGAATGGTGAGAGTGCGTATAATCCATGGACTCAACATTAGTCATAAAGAACTCACATACTTATTGCAAAAATCTATTAGTTATCGAAACAAAGTATTATGCGCATGCTCCTAGGGGGATAGATTTGTAGGAAAAGACCATCGCTCGTCCCCGACCGCCACTCATAAGGAAGATAATCAATAAATAAATCATGCTCTGACTTCATCACATAACGGTTCACCATACGTGCATGCTACGGGAATCACAAACTTTAACACAAGTATTTCTCAAATTCACAACCACTCAACTAGCATGACTCTAATATCGCCATCTTCATATCTCAAAACAATTATCAAGTATCAAACTTCTCTTAGTATTCAACGCACTTATAAGAAAGTTTTTACTAATCTTGGATGCCTATCATATTAGGACTACCATCTCAATTTAAGCAAATTACCATGCTGTTTTGTAGGACTCTCAAAATAATATAAGTGAAGCATAAGAGATCAATAGTTTCTATAAAACAAAACCACCGCCATGCTCTAAAAGATATAAGTGAAGCACTAGAGCAAAAACTATATAGCTCAAAAGATATAAGTGAAGCACATAGAGTATTCTAATAAATTCCAAATCACATGTGTCTCTCTCAAAAGGTGTGTATAGCAAGGATGATTGTGGTAAACTAAAAAGTAAAGACTCAAATCATACAAGACGCTCCAAGCAAAACACTTATCATGTGGTGAATAAAAATATAGCTCCAAGTAACGTTACCGATGGACGAAGACGAAAGAGGGGATGCCTTCCGGGGCACCCCCCAGGTTTGGATTTTTGGTGTCCTTAGATTTATCTTGGGGTGCCTTGGGTATCCCCAAGCTTAGGCTCTTGCCACTCCTTATTCCATAATCCATCAAATCCTTACCCAAAACTTGAAAACTTCACAACACAAAACTTAACAGAAAATCTCATGAGCTCCGTTAGCGGAAGAAAACAAAACACCACTTCAAGGTACTGTAATGAAATCATTATTTATTTATATTGGTGTTAAACCTACTGTATTACAACTTCTCTATGGTTTATAAACTATTTTACTAGCCATAGATTCATCAAAATAAGCAAACAACACACGAAAAACAGAATCTGTCAAAAACAGAACAGTCTGTAGTAATCTGTAACTAACGCAAACTTCTGGAACTCAGAAAAATCCACCAAAATAGGACGACTTAGATAATTTGTTTAGTGATCTACTGCAATTGGAATCAGTATTTTATAACATTCTGGTGATTTTTAAAAATTGTTTTCGTGAACAGAAAGTTTCTGTATTTTTCAGCAAGATCAAATAACTATCATCCCAGAAGATCCTATAGGTTTAACTTGGCACAAACACTAATTAAAACACAAAAACAAATCAAACCAGAGGCTAGATCAAAGATTTATTCCTAAACAGAAGCAAAAAAGTAAAAAAAAGTAAAATAAAATTGGGTTGCCTTCCAACAAGCGCTATCGTTTACAGCCCTTAGCTACGCATAAAAGCAAGGATAGATCTAGGTATTGCCATCTTTGGTAGGCAATCCATAAGTGGCTCTCATAATAGATTCATATGGTAATTTAATCTTCTTTCTAGGGAAGTGTTCCATGCCTTTCCTTAACGGAAATTGGAATATAATATTCCCTTCCTTCATATCAATAATTGCACCAATCGTTCTAAAGAAATGTCTACCAAGAATAATAGGACATGAAGGATTGCAATCTATATCAAGAACAATAAAATCTACGGGCACATAGTTCCTATTTGCAACAATAAGAACATCATTAATTCTTCCCATACGTTTCTTAATGGTGGAATCCGCAAGATGCAAGTTTAGAGAACAATCATCAAATTCACGGAAACCTAGCAAATCACACAAAGTTTTGGGAATCGTGGAAACACTAGCACCCAAATCACACAAAGCATAGCATTCATGATCTTTAATCTTAATTTTAATAGTAGGTTCCCACTCATCATAAAGTTTTCTAGGGATAGAAACTTCCAACTCAAGTTTTTCTTCATAAGATTGCATTAAAGCATCAACGATATGTTTAGTAAAAGCTTTATTTTGACTATAAGCATGAGGAGAATTTAGCACGGATTGCAACAAGGAAATACAATCTATCAAAGAGCAATTATCATAATTAAATTCCTTGAAATCCAAGATAGTGGGTTCATTGATATCTAAAGTTTTGACCTCTTCAATCCCACTTTTACCAAATTTTGTATCAAGATCTAAAAACTTTGAATTTTTGGGACGCCTTCTAACTAAAGTTGACTCATCTCCAGTCCCATCATTATCAAGATTCATATTGCAAAACAAACATTTAATAGGGGACACATCAATAACTTTTAGATCTTCATTTTTATTCTCATAAAAATTAGAAGAACACGCTTTTACAAAGCAATCTTTCTTAGCACGCATCCTAGCGGTTCTTTCTTTGCACTCATCAATGGAAATTCTCATGGCTTTGAGAGACTCATTGATATCATGCTTAGGTGGAATAGATCTAAGTTTCAAAGAATCAACATCAATAGAAATTCTATCCTCGTTCCTAGCCAGTTCGTCAACTTTAAGAAATTTTTCTTCAAGCAAGGCATTGAAATTCTTTTGAGAAATCATAAACTTTTAACACTAGTCTCAAATTCAGAGGGCATCTTATTAAAATTTCCATAAGAATTGTTGTAGGAATTACCATACTTATTAGAGGAATTACTACGGAACGGCCTAGGATTAAAGTTTCCTCTATACGCGTTGCTACCAAAATTATTCCTACCAACAAAATTCACATCCAGAGATTCATTATTACTCTCAATAAAGGTAGACAAGGGCATATCATTAGGATCATAAGAAACACTCTTATTAGCAAACAATTTCATAAGTTCATCCATCTTTCCACTCAAAACATTAATTTCTTCTATCGCATGCACCTTTTTACTAGTAGATCTTTCGGTGTGCCATTGAGAATAATTAACCACAATATTATCTAGGAGTTTAGTAGCTTCTCCTAAAGTGATTTCCATAAAAGTGCCTCCCGTGACCGAATCTAAAAGATTTCTAGAAGCAAAATTCAATCTGGCATAATTTTTTTGTATAATCATCCATAAATTCAAACCATGAGTAGGGCAATTACGTATCATTAATTTCATCCTCTCCCAAGCTTGTGCAACATGTTCATGATCAAGTTGCTTAAAATTCATAATATCGTTTTTAAGAGAGATGTTCTTAGCGGGAGGAAAATACTTAGAGATAAAAGCATCTTTGCACTTATTCCAAGAATCAATACTATTTTTAGGCAAAGACGAAAACCAAGTTTTAGCATGATCTCTAAGCGAAAACAGAAATAGTTTCAACTTAACAATATCATTGTCCACATCTTTCTTCTTTTGCATATCACAATCAACAAAGCTATTTAGATGGGTAGCGGCATCTTCACTAGGAAGGCCGGCGAATTGATATTTCATGACAAGATTCAGCAAAGCAACATTAATTTCACAAGATTCAGCATCGGTAAGAGGAGAAATCGGAGTGCTAAGAAAATCATTGTTGTTCGTATTGGTAAAGTCACACAATTTAGTATTATCTTGAGCCATCGTGACAAGCAAGAAATCCAACACACAAGCGAACAAGAAGCAAGCAAGAGAAAAAGAGGCGAACGGAAAAAGAGAGGGTGAATAAAACGGCAAGGGTGAAGTGGGGGAGAGGAAAACGAGAGGCAAATGGAAAATAATGTAATGCGAGGGATAAGAGTTTGTGATGGGTACTTGGTATGTCTTGACTTGTGCGTAGACTCCCCGGCAACGGCGCCAGAAATCCTTCTTGCTACCCCTTGAGCACTGCGTTGGTTTTCCATTGAAGAGGAAAGGGTGATGCGGTAAAGTAGCGTAAGTATTTCCCTCAGTTTTTGAGAACCAAGGTATCAATCCAGTAGGAGGCCACACGCAAGTCCCTCGTACCTACACAAACAAATAAGAACCTCGCAACCAACGCGATAAAGGGGTTGTCAATCCCTTCACGGTCACTTACGAGAGTGAGATCTGATAGAGATGATAAGATAATATTTTTGGTATTTTTATGGTAAAGAGTAAAAGTAAAGAAAGCAAAATAAACGGTGCCAGAAATAGCTAGTTGTTGGGAGATTAATATGATGGAAAATAGACCCGGGGGCCATAGGTTTCACTAGTGGCTTCTCTCAAGATAACATAAGTATTACGGTGGGTAAATGAATTACTGTCAAGCAATTGATAGAATTGAGCATAGTTATGAGAATATCTAGGTATGATCATGTATATAGGCATCACGTCCGTGACAAGTAGACCGAAACGATTGTGCATCTACTACTATTACTCCACACATCGACCGCTATCCAGCATGCATCTAGAGTATTAATTTCATAAGAACAGAGTAACGCTTTAAGCAAGATGACATGATGTAGAGGGATAAACTAATGCAATATGATATAAACCCCATCTTTTTATCCTCGATGGCAACAATACAATACGTGTCGTTTCCCCTACTGTCACTTGGATCGAGCACCGCAAGATTGAACCCAAAGCTAAGCACTTCTCCCATTGCAAGAAAGATCAATCTAGTAGGCCAAAGCAAACTCATAATTCGAAGAGACTTGCGAAGATAACCAATCATACATAAAAGAATTCATAGGAGATTCAAATATTGTTCATAGATAATTTGGATCATAAAACCACAATTCATCGGATCTCAACAAACACACCGCAAAAGAAGAGTTACATCAAATAGATCTCCAAGGGAATCGAGGAGAACTTTGTATTGAGATCCAAAGAGAGAGAAGAAGCCATCTAGCTAATAACTATGGACCCCAAGGTCTGAGGTAAACTACTCACACATCATCGGGGAGGCTATGGTTGTTGATGTAGAAGCCCTCCGTGATCAATGCCCTCTTCGGCAGGACGCCGAAGAAGGCCCCAAGATGGGATCTCACGGGTACAGAAGGTTGCAGCGGTGGAATTAGGTTTTCGTGGTGCTCCTTGATGGTTTGGGGGTACGTAGGTATATATAGGGGGAAGAAGTTGGTCGGTGGAGCCACGAGGGGCCCACGAGAGTGGAGGGCGCGCCCTAGGGGGGGTAGGCGCGCCCCCCACCTCGTGGCTTCCTCATCTGTTGCTTGACGTCCACTCCAAGTCCTCTGGATCACGTTTGTTCCGAAAATCACGTTCCCAAAGGTTTCATTCTGTTTGGACTCTGTTTGATATTCTTTTCCTTCGAAACACTGAAATAGGCAAAAAAACAACAATTTGGGCTGGGCCTCCGGTTAATAGGTTAGTCCCAAAAATAATATAAAAGTGTATAATAAAGCCCATTAAACATCCAAAACAGAATACATAATAGCATGGAACAATCAAAAATTATAGATACGCTGGAGACGTATCAGATTCGCACTCCAACAGAGTCTTCAACCTCTTTCATTATAAAGTGGTTGAAACTGTGGATGTGCGGTTCGATGAGACTAACGGCTCGCAAAGAGAGCACCTGCCAAATGTGCTAGATGAAGCCTCACCAAGTGAATCTATCAAGCTTATGGGTACTGGAGAAATCATACCTTCAGAGGCACAAGCTAAAGAAGAAACCATCATTTCTGCACCTAATCAACCTGTGAAGCCAATGCTGAAGATGAAGACAATGATCAGCAAGGGCAAAATCTTCGTCCAGTTCATCCTTGTGTTGCAAATGAAGTACATATTGAGAAGATAATTGATAGCATCAATGCACCTGGTCCACTCACTCATTCAAGAGCAACACAACTAGCAAATTTCTATGGGAACTTTGCATTTGTCTCTATATCTAAACCCAAGAAAGTTGATGAAGCCTTCATGGAACCTGAATGGATTCAAGCTATGCAAGAAGAGCTTCAACAGTTCGAGCTGAACAATGTTTGGGAGCTAGTTAAGCGTCCTAATCCTCGCAAGCACAATATCATTGGCACCAAATGGATCTATCACAACAAACAATATGAGCATGGTCAAGTCATCGGAAACAAGGCTCGTCTCATTGCTCAAGGATACAATCAAGTTGAAGGGATTGACTTCGATGAAACATTTGCACTTGTGGCTAGGCTTGAAGCCATTCCATTTTGTTAGCCAATGCCAACCACAACAACATTCTTCTGTACCAAATGGATGTAAAGAGTGCCTTTCTCAACGGCAAAATTGAAGAACAAGTGTATGTTGCACAACCACCTGGTTTTGAAGATCCAAAGCGTCCTGACATGGTATACAAGCTCAAGAAGGCAATGTATGGCCTCAAACAAGCACCTCGAGCTTGGTATGACACGCTCAAAGACTTCTTGAAGAGCAAAGGCTTCATACCTGGTTCTCTAGATCCCACACTCTTCACGAAGACATATGATGGTGAACTGTTTGTATGCCAAATCTATGTGGATGACATTATCTTCGGCTGCACTGACAAGAGATACAATGATGAGTTTGGGCATATGATGCAAGAGAAATATTAGATGTCCATGATGGGTGAGCTGAAATTCTTCTTCAATCTTCAAATCCGTCAGCAGAGCAATGGCATCTTCATTTAACAAGAAAAATATCTCAAAGATTGCCTGAAGAAGTTTGGAATGCAAGACTGCAAAGGGTACACGACGCCAATGCCAACCAAAGGTCAATTGGGTCCCGACGACAATGGTAAAGAGTTCGATCAGAAGGTATACTACTCCATGATTGGTTCTTTACTCTATTTATGTGCAT
Organism: Triticum aestivum; assembly: GCF_018294505.1. NCBI lineage: Eukaryota > Viridiplantae > Streptophyta > Magnoliopsida > Poales > Poaceae > Triticum > Triticum aestivum. The sequence goes on along the minus strand of NC_057803.1, from coordinate 587,677,449 downwards.
CTAGGCCAGATATAATGCTTAGCGTTTGCATGTGTGCCTGATTTCAAGCGGCACCAAGGGAATCGCATCACTTAGCCGTGAAGCGAATTCTTCGATATTTGGCTTACACCCCAACACTTGGACTATTGTATCCAAAGGGCTCAGAGTTTGATCTAGTTGGATTCTCAGATGCTGATTATTCTAGTGACAAGGTTGATCGTAAGTCCACATCAGGCACATGTCACTTTCTTGGATGATCTCTTGTTTGTTGGTCTTCAAAGAAGCAGAACTGTGTATCCCTCTCCACTGCTGAATCTGAATACATTGCTGCTGGATCTTGCTGCGCTTAGCTTCTGTGGATGAAGCAAACTCTCAAGGACTATGGCATCCACCTGGAGCATGTGCCACTCTACTGCGACAATGAAAGCGCCATCAAGATTGCCAACAATCCAGTTCAGCACTCGAAGACAAAGCACATTCAGATCTGTCACTTTCTCAGAGATCATGTCATGAAGGAAGATATTGACATCATTAATGTCAACACTGAAGAGCAATTGGCAGATATCTTCACAAAGCCCTTGGATGAGAAAAGGTTTTGCAAGTTGCGGTGTGAGCTAAATATCTTAGAATCCTCAAATGTCCTGTGATTGGACACACATCCTAATGCTTATGCATGTTGATGACTTAGATGTGCAACACACTAAGTAACGTATATCTTCAATCAATGAAGACATACACTCTAAGTGTGAATACATTAACGCGGAATTTGACTTCGGAGCGCCACGATAATTGTGCGACGTGTCTGGGTCTAATACTTCCTATACGGTGGGTAGCGCCACCACCAAACTTTCTTGAAGATATTCTCCTGGCGTCATGATTGCATTATCTTTGCATTTAGTTTGACTTCAACATTGATTTATCTTCATGGTTTATCTTCGCAATGTTGATTTAGTCTTTTGATATGTATATGGTGTTTTGTCCTCTACAACGTTCACTTATATATATGTCTTCGAACTTGCCATTTTTCTGAACTAAGTGAATGTGATCGGACCCTAACCCCCTCTGTGCTTCTTCCTCAAACTCTATCTATCTAGTCATATGCGTTATGTTGAAACTTGTCGAATGTCTTCACTGCATCCTTGTCAGCTGAAGACACAGAGACACACATTTAAGACTGCTTTCGATGATATATCTATTTTGCCTGAATCCCAGAGAAGCCAGAATGACCACCCAACAAACTAGGCATGCGTGGGAACATGGGACAACTCTAAATGAGTTGCATGCATGCCAGTGTCCATCAGATGTGAACCGCCAGGGGCACTTGCGTAATTACGCTGTGTAGTCCTCTACCTTATAAATACTCACCCATGCAGTCATTATCCTTTCTTCCACCTCGCCACCTCGCTCAAACCCTAGCGCCTCCGCTAGCTCGTGTCGACGCCGGAGACGAAGCGCTTAGCTGCCGCGACTTCTTCGATGCCATCCTCACGCCAGTCGCGTACCTCGTCCTCTCCGCCGCCACTGTAGGTGTCCTCCGCCGCCAAGTTAGGGCGCGGGAGATTGAACTGCTTGGCTTCTTTCTCTGCCTCATCTAGCAGTTCGTCAGCGGTAATTAAATCTCACTTTTTACTGTCTTTTTGATCCATCAAATCCATCCACTTCAATCAGAAGTGGTTTCTATACTTTCAAATCTGGATCTGTCTTTGACTGCGTCTCATATCATGCAAAGGATATTCACTTATGCTTCATAACTAGTTAGATTCCTCACTTGTACTTATTAATGGATTCGTACAAATCTGGAACCAACTCCCTTCAAATAAGTGAATGTCTTCGCTCTATGAGGTCAATGTCTTCAAACTGATTTATCTTCAAAATCTTCTAAGAATGCATATGACCTCTTCCCCTTCCCTCTCACCTTTAATGCTTTCACAGGTACATGTCCATGGGAGAATCCCTTGGTTCTCATAGTCTACATTCATTTGGAGAGTTCTTACATCATCATATTCACTCCCCTGAAGCCAGTTCTTGTCTGACGAGTAGACGGAAGCCTTTCACTGTTCTGAAGCCCATCTGCTTAAATATCATGGCCATAGAGAAGTCTGCTAGGAAAGGTGGCAGGCAGCGCCGAGGCAATACAACTCTAGATCTACCTCTGGATCTGCATGAATTGTACAAAACTGATCCTGAGGAGAACTACAATCAGCGAAAGACCCGAATCCAATGGATTCGAAGATATTGGGCAGAACAGTGGTTCAAGTACAACTTCATCACTACTGAATATGCTGAGAAGAACGCCATCAAGTGCCCATGGGGCGACATTCTGTACTAGAATCTGCAGCCAAAATCGAAGCCTAAAGCCATTGCTCAAGGTTTCTATCCATGCATGGTCCGAGGACCGAAGCCTGACAATGCCGACCCATCATCCATGTTATGGTGTCATGAAGACAATCTCCTCAAGCACAACTATCAGTTTGCCAAAGAGTTAGCTGCAAAGAACAAAAAGGATTTTGGACTCAACTTCAACCCTGGTCCATCTGCACCAAGGCAGGATGGCACTCGCGATGCCAATCCGAGGTCATCGGCCCACTCACTAGCTTTGATGGGCTCCTCTCCCACATTGCTGCTCAGAGGGCCACAGTGGAGCAATCAGCTAATGACGCAAACTCCGAAGATGCGCCAGCTCCACCAAAGCAGAAGAAAAAGAAGTCAAAAGCTTCGAAGCCCTCTGCCACACCAAACGCTTCGACTGTGAAGCCGCTGAAGACTGCACCTCCTGAACCCAGTGTGCAGTCTGAAGATTTGTCTCGTGTCTCCAAGAAGACCAAGAAGACCAAGATGCCCAAGAAGATTTCTGGGCATGAACTGACTCCTGCTGCTATTCTATGCAACGAGAAGACACCATTGATTTGTCTAGCGATGAAGATCTTGGTAATGAAGCACTTGAGATGCTGATCAAGAGCAAGCAAGAGGTGGAGATCTTCAATGATCTGCCCCTCTTTGACGTTGATATTTTGAAAAACTTCATTAATGAGTGGTTTTGATGACCAGAGCATCAGTATTAATGACCTTCAGCTGCCCATGGACATCAGCATCACATTCCACGGAGCCATTGCCAACGAATTGGCCTTGGCTCAGAAAATCGTCGAGCTCAAGAACAAGATTGATCATGAGAAGGCACATTTCAAGAAGCACATGGCCAAGCTCGGTGTGGCTGATGTGCAAATCTTCAAGAAGATGCTGCATGATCTTAAGGAAGAGTTCACAAGAAGAGGGAAGAAGCCAAAGGCTCTCCCGAGCGCATGAAGTACTATGCGCAGAAATGTGTTCAAGCCCATAATGAAGCTGAAAAGCGAAAGATTCTTCGGCGTCCTGGCATTGACCCCATGATGGCTGCCAAGCAAAAGAAGAAGTTTGTTGCTGCCCAAACCAAAGCACCAAGGAAGGAAGAACCTCACATTGTCTTCCCTGCCAGTATGACTGGCTCGAAGCCTAAGGTCACCTCAGCAGCTTCAGAGCTGAAGAAGACAAGGGAGCTGAAGCTGAAGCCAGGAAGCGTAAGCACAAAGACACTTCTGATGGTGCTCCATCCACGAAGAAATTGAAGATGAAGTCTTCAAAGAAAGAGCGTGCTACTGCCCCAGAGCCCCTCATTGTTGAACCTATCTCCGTCGCTCTTCCTGTCTCGACCAACCAAGAGGGCGTCGTCTTGTGATTCATGAGCCTGCTTCCACAGAGGCTCATGCAAGTCAAGAAGTTCTAGCTGCTAACCCCAACACAGCTGAAGACATTGGTCACGAAGACAATATTGATGATGATGTAGTCATTCCTCAGCTCCAGTCCCAGTCGGTATCATCGCCTGCTCTAACGAGCAGTGAACTCATAAGCATTGGTCGTCCATTGATGCCAATCGCTCAAGATGACTCATGGGTGGAGCGCCAACAGCAAGACACCCCAGTACATGATGAGACACCAAGAACACCACCACCTCAAGTCACCACTCCAGTGCTTGATGACGACAACTACATGGTACAGACCACTCCCTCACCAAAGGCGTCACCAGCGTTTTGCAGGCTTCGCAAAGGCCCCAGGCCACAAGTCACCATGTCGAGCATTCTAGAAGGGGAAGTGCAACAAAGCTCAGTCGCACGTCAAGTGTTTCCTGAAGCCACCCCTACTACGAATGCCTCTAAGTCCGAAGCCAAAGTTGCTGAAGACAATCCGGCTGCATCAGCCGATGAAGACAAAGAAGAAGAAAGAGTTGCCACACCCCCAGCTAGTGATCAAGTCATTCTCGAGGAAAACGTGATTGTGCCCGACCCTCCAGTCCTTGAACAGATGGAGGTTGAAAATCCTGAGGCTGCCACCAACAACACCACTGAAGCCAATGATTCAGTCATGGCCAAAGACATTGTGGAGCCTGAAGCTAATGAGAATGTTGAAGTCACATTGATGCCAATCGTCTCGGATGGCGCTGTTCCTCCTCCTTGGCCTCACACCATGGAACATGCATTCAATCGTGAAGGTCAGCTTGTCACAGTCAGATGGCCAGTTATGGTTCCACCCACTGCTCTCGGGCCACAATATGATTACCATGTGGAGCAGAGGCCTCAAGTTCAGAAGCCCAAGCCTAGGCTGCCAAGGCTTCCAAGTGCTGCAACTACACAGGGTTCCTTCAGCATGCACAGCTTCAGAGAGCACAATACTTTCTTTGCCAGCGCCAAGAATCCTTATTCGAAGCCAAAGATCTCCTCCGACAGATTCTGGAGTTATCAGCAGCGAAGCTATTACTCGTGCATACTCTACAACCAAGAGCGAATCTTTCCACATATGCGTCTGGATTGTGAGCTATAGTTGGGCTGCCTTGTCTTGAAGAAGCTCTTGACTGCTTCAGACTAGCCACAATGGATAGTAACATAGACTAGTAACATGCCCATGTTACTAGTCTATGTTACTACCTCTGTAGTGGGGAGTAACATATGTGTGGTAATATGGAGCACTTCATTTATTAGGCTATAGACACATCTTGCCTTGATATGTGTGATGCTAGTTGTCGGTGTCAAAACTGGCGGATCTCGGGCAGGGGGTCCCGAACTGTGCGTCTAGGCGGATGGTAACAGAAGACAAGGGACACAATGTTTTTACCTAGGTTCGGGCCCTCTCGATGGAGGTAAAAACCCTACTCCTGCTTGATTAATATTGATGATATGGGTAGTACAAGAGTGGATCTACCACAAGATCAGGGAGGCTAAACCCTAGAAGCTAGCCTATGGTATGATTGTTGTTCATCCTATCGACTAAAACCCTCCGGTTTATATAGACACCGGAGAGGGCTAGGGTTACACAGAGTCGGTTACAATGGGAGGAGATCTACATATCTGTATTGCCAAGCTTGCCTTCCACGCCAAGGAAAGTCCCATCTGGACACGGGACGAAGTCTTCAATCTTGTATCTTCATAGTCCAAGAGTCCGGCCAAAGGTTATAGTCTGGCTATCCGGACACCCCCTAATCCAGGACTCCCTCAGTAGCCCCTGAACCAGGCTTCAATGACGACGAGTCCGGCGCGCAGATTGTCTTCGGCATTGCAAGGCGGGTTCCTCTTCCAAATACTTCATAGAAGATTTTTGAACACAAGGATAGTGTCCGGCTCTGCATAATAAGTTCCACATACTGTCGTAGAGAGAATACTATTTACACAAATCTAATCTACTGACGTATTCCGTAGCGTGTCATCACACCACAACCAAGCCTTTATTCGAATCGTTTTTACTGCCCACCTCAGCGCGGTTTGCGAGGCGGTTTCCTTGGCACGTCTTGTTGAAGCAGAGATCGTGTCCCCTTTATTTACGGGATTCTCATCAATATGGACGTGGGTAACCCAGTCGTTCCCGTTGGTACGTCTCCTCGATCAAAGGCGAGTCCCAAACGGTCACGGGGAGGGCTCTTGGTATTCAACCTCTTATAAAGAGACCAAGGCATTACTCCTTTCCTTTGATCTCAATCGAATTCGCCCTTCGCCTCGAGTTCCAACACCCAAGGCCCCAGATTTCAGGCACTTCTGACCTTCGACGACGTCCGGTTCCGACTTTCGAGGCCGATGGATGCCGGAGGAAGACATGCTAAAGCTGAGAGAGGCCAGGTTTTTGACGAGCGAAATCTCGCATAGGCTGCCTGCTCACGGGCAGGTTATTCCTACTCCCAAGCCTGGTGAGAGCGTGGTGTTCGTGTCTCACTTCCTCCGAGGGCTAGGCTTCGCGACAGATCCCTTCATGAGGGGGCTCATGTTTTATTATGGGCTGGAATTTCACGACTTAGCTCTGGAGTCCATCCTCCACATCTCATCGTTCATTGTCGTGTGTGAAGCCTTCCTCCGTATTACTCCTCACTTCGGACTGTGGCTTAAGACCTATAAAATAGAGCCGAAGATGATCGAGGGACAGCACGCGGAGTGCGGAGGTGCTGTCATAAGCAAGAATGCTGATGCTCCATGGCCCGAAGGCTCTTTTCAAGAGGAGTTCAACTTATGGCAACAAGAGTGGTTTTATATCATAGCTCCCAGGGGCACCAAGTGGGTGGCGCCGCCTGCTTTCCGCTCGGGTCCCCCGCCACGACTAGCGTCATGGGTCAATAAGGGGCTGGACTGGGGGTCGGCAAAGGACATGCCCCTGTTGCAGGGCCGCATCCGAGATCTCCTAGAAAGAGACATCAGTCTGGTCGTGGTGACACAGGTTATGTTAATTCGCCGAGTTCTTCCCTGCAAATGTCGCCCCCTCCGCCTGGTGGAGTTCAAACCGGAGGGATCGCGAGCTCTCCAACATTTTCTTGGCATGGCGCCCGTGGAGATGTACAAATTGTTCTTCGGACCACAAGTAGTGTGTCCAGATTCTACGGAGGACGCAGGTCTGAGCTGCAATCGTCCGGATACTCAAGTAAGTAGCCCTGTGCCCGGACACACCATCCGTTCCTTTATCACAACATCACCCTTAAAAGAGTTGTCCTTGAAACAGGAGTGGGTAGCGAAGGCAAAGTTAATCAGGTGTCTGGCCCCCCTTCCTGAGACCTCGCCGGATCCCGTGTTAACCAGGATGCTGGAGATCGTGCCTTTGGAAGAAAACGAAGGGGGGGGATAAGGAAGCTACCGCCTCCCCGAAGGAGGCTGTCAGGAAAGGAGGAATCGAAAATTCCTCTACCCAGGGGAAGAAGAGGACCGCCTCTGAAGACCCGGAGACCATGGTCTCAAAGCGGGGGAAGAAATCTTCGCCAGAGGGTCCTGTGCCGGGGGATACCTCGGCCATATTGTGCCCCCAAGGGGATCAGCCCTCCACCGAGCTGTAAGTAGAGAGGGGAGGTTTAAAATGAGAGGGATCCTTATTTTATCTCTGAGGAAAATAACCGACATTTTACCTTGTAGTTCGGATCTCAGCCCTTCTCAGTAGAGCTCATCTTCGGGGGATCTTCTTCCGGAGATGATGGAGAGTGGAACGCCTCCCCCTGTCATTCCGCCTTATGAGGTGGGCGACCCTGAGGTGTCGTCGCGGAGGGTTTCTCCTAATCCGGCAGGGCCGGAAGGCAGTCATATGCCCCCCCAAAGCTCTTCGTGTCCGGCCTTTGAGAAAAGCCATCGAACGAGTCCGGCACCACCTGGTGCGCAGTCGGAGGAGCTAAAGGACCTGCTTTTGACAGTTCCGCATATATAAGATGTGCCCTGTGTACATAGTAGGCCCTGAGACTCTGTGTGTTGTCGAAGACGACAGCACGTAGAGGATCATAGTCCCAGGTATAATTTTTCCGCCTTCCTATGTAGGTGGCGAAGTGTCCGGTGGCCAGCCGGACTGATGAATTTGCCGAGCTAACGCGGCAACTTGACATGGCAGATGCCGACATCGCGCTTGTCAACAAGCGGTTGACGAGGCACAAGGTATGTAATTTCTCCGGAGACACCTGGTAAGAGGAGCTTGATGCCAGTATCTTACAATGTGTGCACTTAATGCAGATGGTGTTGCCGCTATGGAGGACCTTCAGGCAGAGCTTGCCTGAGCCAAGGAGCAAGCCAGAAAAAGCGATGCGGCTGCCCTAAAGGCGGTTGAGGAGCTGAAAGCCGAACAGGCTGCTCACTGCCGAAGTAAGAAGGAAATAGCCGAGATGGCTGTGAAGTTAAAGACCGCTGCTGACCGCTGCAAGCTTCTTGAAAAAGAAGATCAGGCGGAGCAGACAGACCTAGAAAAGGCCACTACTGCGGCCAAGGATGCTCGTTCTACGATGAGAGTGATGAAGGAGGAGCTGCGCCAGGCCGGAGATATCGCGGCTGGAAAGCCCTTTATGCTGTGGATGAAGTTCGAGATCCTAAGTATGCTCCGTTGGGCCGGATGTGGAGTTCGGTGGATGCATATCTGGATTTAGTTGCGAGTGCCGCTGATGCGGCTGAACATTTCCGAGATCAGAAAGATAGCAAAGTGGAAAAGCTCTTCTGGTCACAGTTCAACAATCCGGAGCGTCCACTTCTATTGACCGATCGTTTGGCCAAATGGGCCGAACTGAATAGGTTGTCCAGACTCGCCATGAAGGATGTCGTGGATCATCTGTGGCCGGAAAGGCCAAAGCCGAACAGCTATTTTAGCTTGGTGCAGCAGTTCCTTGGTGCGGTGCCGCATATCAATGCGATGAAGAGGTCAGCATGCATAGAGGGTGCGCGGATGGCCCTTGCCCGTGTCAAGACATACTGGACGGAGGTGAAGGCCACCGCTGTTGCATCCAAAGACTCGAACGGAAGCCGAGTACCTGCCGAGCACTATTTTCAGGAAGTTCTGCAAGGCGCTCGTTTAATAGAGACGCGGTGCTCGAAGGATATTATGTTCGAATAACATGGATTATTGTAAAAAAATATTTTGATGGAATATAAAAGCTTTTTATACTTGTGCCTTCAAGAATTAAAATACCTTTGGTGCGGCCGTTAATGTATATGTGTATATAACCTGAAAGATGGCAGTCGTCGGCTTCAGCCCCCACGCATATAATGCGGGGGTGTCAGGACCCCGACTCGATGTCACATCGATCTAGCTGGTAACACCTCATATCACTTTGCGGCCTCACGCACGGTATCCCCACGGGTGTCGTCTTACCTTTTCCCCGGGACCGTTTGCGCCTTTTGGCTCACGTATATGATAGTGTCGCTAGCATCCATATGATAAAGAGCCCGGGCTGACATGACTAGTCGTAAACCCAAAGTGGCACAGACTTACAGGGACAGGCATCCATGACCCAGCTTCGAACGTGTCGGTCATCAGCAAGTGGGTCCGGGCTGTAGCACTGGGCTAGCAGGACTCCGGTAAACCGGGCTGTAGCGGGCTAACAGGACTCCGGTACTCAAAGCGTGACATTTCCCCGAAGGGACAGACACAGGAACGAAGAAGGACACATGCCGGCCAGCCTAAGTGTTCCAGAGCAGTAGCAAGCTACCATGGCTCAGCGGTAACACTAGGAGACATTTCCCGGTAGGAGAGGCTACTAAAGATAAACAACTAGATAGTCAGATCCCACACATACCAAGCATTTCAATCATACACACAATATGCTCGATATGTGCAAATACAACGAAGCATCACAACATGACTCTATGACACAAGTACTTTATTTAAGGCTCAGGGAGCCATACATAACATACACAAAGGTACAGGTCTCACGACCCAACATACAAGTCATACAATCATACAAACCAGCAGCGGAAGTAACTTGTCTGAGTACAGACAACTAGTAAAATAAAAGAGGCTTGGAAAGCCTAGCTATACTACGTGGTTCTTCACAAGCTCAGGGTCACCACCTGGGTCTTTAGCCTACTCGTTGATGTCAACGTCTACATAGAACCCATCAGAAGGGGTTGCAGCGTCTTCTGTAAAAATGTAGATTATAGCAACATGAGTACAAAGGTACTCAGCAAGACTTACATCAGATCCTACATACATGCATAGTATCAAGAAGGGTTGGTGGAGTTATTGCAGCAAGCCAGCTTTGACTCTTGGCTAGGCTATCCTACGATACTCCAACTTGAAATGGTTTTGCGCACACGAGTCCACTATTCACCACTTCAATACACTACCGAGGATCCACCTCCGTCTTCCTACGGAAGAGCCATCCTCGGCACTCACACTTATCTTGAGGCTTTTAGTAGTTCCCATTTACTTGTCTATGAACTGTATAGGCAACCAAGTAGTCCTTTACCGCGGACGCGGCTATTCGAATAGATTATGATAACCCTGCAGGGGTGTACTTCGTCATACATGTTTCCACCACTTAGCGTCTGCACACGACATGTGCTCGGCAGACTTCAAGCGAAAGCCGACGTGGGTGTAGACCACGACCTACCTAAACACTTAAGCCTCTAGTCCAGGTTTATCGCCTATTCAGGTTCCATCCGCAGGGAGTCCGGCCGAGGTTTCCCATACGGCCCCGAACGATGTGAACAGGGTTCCCGAGATACCTAACGGGTATTCGGTACACCCGGCCACGTACCTACCGCATCACAGCCCACCCCTACGGTCAGCGCTGTCCACGGCCTCCAGTAGGCTACAAACACCAGAAACTACTTGCAACTCCTGGACAGAGAGCTAGGGTGAATAAGAAGTCGAGCGGGGTCATATTTCAGGGCCCAATGTATGGTAGTAGCTGATTCTTAAATCACACATACAGATCTCAGTGCTTAAGGTCGGCTTCAATGAAACAACCCACCATGTACTCCTACATGGCCTCTCATCGATACCTTTACCAAATCGTGTTCACCACACCACTCTCATTACCAACATAATCATTTCACTCTAGCCCATCACCCAGATGAACCAGACCTGACACGACTCTAAGCATAGCAGGCATAGCAAGGTAGGAACAACACATACATATGGCTCAATCAACTCCTACACATGCTAGTGGGTTTCATCTAGTTACTGTGGCAATGACAGGTCATGCAGAGGAAATGGGTTCAACTACCGTAGCACACAGCAGTTTGAATCGCGTTGTCTTAATGCAGTAAAAGAGAGCAGGAGCGAGAACATGGGACTGTATCGATATGATCAAATGGTTGGTTGCTTGCCTGATGGTTCGATGCACAGATACGGTTCTTCGTTAGGGTAATCACGGTACTCCTCGGGGACAGATCCTGTCGCAAAGGACATCGATACACAAGCATCACCAAACAATGTGCAACAATATGATGCATGCATGAAACATGGCAATATGAGTGTGTTGGGCTAATGCAACTAAAACCAGAAGTGTTTGAACAAATTTGAATCAAGGATTCAAATTTCAAATTCAAATATGGCCTTTTAAAGTGCCTTTTCTTGTTCTGCTTAAAACATCAATTTAACTTGTTTGATCATGCATGAAAATAGTACAGATGGATAGATTGGATTTTTCTGATCATTTTTCATATATAATTTGTCCAATTTGGAGTTACAGAATAAAAGTTATGAATTTTTGAAGTTTAAATAATATTCTGGAATTTCCTGATTTAATTTAAATCCAGAAATTCAATTACTGCGTCAGCCTGACATCAGTATGACGTCAGCAGGTCAACGGAACAGGTCTGGGTCAAACCTGACAGTGGGTCCCGCATGTCAGGGTGATTATTTTAATTAAAACTTAATTAAAACTAATCCTGTTTAATTAACAGGGCTGGGCCCCATCTGTCATTGACTCAGGGGAGTCAACCAGGGCCCACCCGTGGTCAAAGTCAAAGTCGGCTGCCGGCGTTTAGTCGCCGGCGAGCCCGACGCGGCGGCGGAAGTGGTTTTGGTCGTTTCGGCCACCAAATGGACCGCGGAGGCCACCGGAGTGGAGCTGAGGACAACCCGCAGCTCTTGGCGGAGCCCGTTGGGGTCGGGGTGGCCGGAGTCGACGGCGGCGAGCTCGGCTGCGGCCGCCGGGGTTCGGTCGTGCACGGGAACGGTGCTGGAGCTCGAAGTCGAGCAAAGCGAGGCGCTAGGAATGCTCTACGGGGTCTTGCGAACTCGTTGGACTCGCCGGGGTGACCAAATGGTCACCGGAGCTGCGTCGACGGCGAGCTCGGCGACGGCGGAGGTTCGGCCATGGTGGGGAGGAGGCTACGGTGAGGGAACGAGGGGAAGGAGAGGGGGAAACGGTGGCGTAGCTCACCGCGGTTGCAGTGGGCGTCGAAGCGGGCTCGGGGACGCGCTGGAGACGGCGAATTCGACGGCGACGGTGGTCGGAGCCCGAAGAGGGGAACGACGACGTGGCGGCGATGCAGGGCTTCCGGGGAGCTGTGGAGCGGTGGGGAGGAAGAGGGAGTCGAGGCGGAGCTCCTGAGCTGGTCGGGGGAGCGAGGGGTGGTCGGAGACAGCGGCTAAGGCAAACGGCGGCGACGGTGGTGTTCGGCCGGGCGAGAGAGAGAGCGAGGGAGAGGAGGGGAGAGCCGGGGGAGAGTGAGAGAGAGCAGGGGGGGAGGCGTGGCGTCGTCCAGGGACACCGAGGCGAGGAGGGGAGGCAGGCAGGCAGGGAGAGAGGTGGCGTGGCGCGGTGGCCGTGCACGCGCGCCGGCCACACTCCCCTCCCTCTGTCGGGACGAAGACGACAGAGGAGGGAGGTGGGCTGGGCCGGCTGCTGGCTGGGCCGGCCAGCTGGCTGGGCTGCACAGGGAGGAGCCCAGGTAAGCTTCTCCCTTTTAGTTTTTCTGTTTCTGTTTTTATCTAATATATCTGCAACTTTGTTGAATTAAATAAAATACCTAGGCAACTCCAAAAATCACCAAACTATTCCTGGCCCATAGTTGGATTATTTCCAACATGAAACATTTTAGTTTGGAGATATTTGAGCATTTAAATATTTTATATTATTTTAAATGCCCAAATTCAAATACTTATGATTTAAATCAAAAACCCTAGGATGGCCTAGGAAAATGTGCACCACTTTTGGCAGAGGTTCTGAACCAAGGCAAAAATGATGGGCATTTTAGAAGGGCATTTCAGGTTCATTGAAAATTATTTTTAGTAACCCTAGTTGGTTTCAGAGGGGACTGGGGGTTCTGTCATCCCCATTTCAAGTTTCTGATGAAAGAGTAAACATGATGCAACACTCTAATGCATGACTAGCTAGGTTGTGACAACTCACCCCCACTCAAAAGAATCTCGTCCCGAGATTTGGGTTCCTCCGAGAAGAAGGAGGGATATTCAAGTCGAAGACGATCCTCCCTTTCCCAAGTTGCTTCATCCTCAGAATGGTGCGACCATTGAACCTTGAGAAACTTGATATTATGACGTCGCGTGGTACGTTCGGCCTGATCGAGGATACGAATGGGGTAATCTCGATATGTAAGATCATCTTGGAGATCAAGCGTTTCGTGGTCCACTCCACGGATAGGATCCGAGAAGCAACGCCTGAGTTGAGAAACGTGGAAGACATCGTGAACTCTGGAGAGGTGCGGAGGTAGTTCCAACTGGTAGGCAACTTCTCCTCGTTTGGCAAGAATGCGAAAAGGTCCAATGTAACGAGGAGCCAATTTGCCTTTGATACCGAAACGATGGGTTCCCTTCAGAGGGGTGACCCGAAGGTAAGCCTTCTCGTCAACCTCGAAAGTCATAGCCTTATGTTTTCGGTCATATTGACTCTTTTGACGGGATTGGGCTGTTTTCAACTTTTCACGAACGATACGAACTTGTTCTTCTGCTTCCTGAATCATGTCCGGGCCAAAGAATTGTCTTTCCCCGGTCTCTGACCAGTTAAGGGGTGTTCGACATCGTCGTCCATAGAGAACTTCAAAAGGGGCTTTACCCAAGCTAGATTGATAGCTGTTGTTGTAAGCGAATTCGGCAAATGGAAGGCACTTCTCCCAGTCCATTCCGAATGAGATAACAGAGGCTCGAAGCATGTCTTCTAGAATTTGGTTGACGCGTTCCACTTGACCACTTGACTGAGGGTGGAAAGCGGTGCTAAAGGAGAGACGAGTTCCCATAGCATTTTGGAAACTTTCCCAAAATCGAGAGGTGAAAAGACTTCCTCGATCCGAGTTAATTTCCAAAGGAACACCATGGAGAGACACTATTCGGGAGATGTATAAGTCTGCCAGCTGGCTAGCGGTTATACCCTCACGAACAGGTAAGAAATGGGCTACTTTGGAAAGACGATCGACCATGACGAAAATAGCATTATTCCCTCTCTTGGTCCTGGGAAAACCGGTAATGAAATCCATACCAATTTTATCCCATTTCCATTCAGGAATAGCTAAGGGTTGAAGGGTGCCAGCAGGCCGTTGATGCTCTGCTTTTACACGGCGACAGACGTCGCAATTTGCAATATACTGAGCAATTTCTCTCTTCATCCTAGTCCACCAGAACCTCTGGCGTAGGTCCTGATACATCTTAGTACTACCGGGATGAATAGTGAGAGGAGATTCATGGGCTTCCTTAAGGATCAGCTGCCGTAGATGCTGGTTCTTGGGAACCACTAGACGGTTCTCAAAGTACACAACACCATGATCATTTGTGGAGAAACAACTAGCACCTCTGACAGCAATGTTCTCTTTGATTTTAGATATTCCCTTATCTCGCTTTTGGGCAGCGATGATTTGATCCGTAAGAGTAGGTTTTGCTACCAAGGTGGAGAGAAAACCTTGAGGTACAATGTGAAGGTTAAGTTTCCGAAATTCCTCATGGAGAAGCGGTTGACTTTGTTGTAACATCAGGTTGTTACAATAAGATTTACGACTTAACGCATCAGCCATGACGTTGGCTTTCCCTGGGGTGTAGGTTATTCCTAAGTCGAAGTCAGTGATCAATTCAACCCAACGTCTCTGCCTGAGATTCAAATCCGGTTGGGTGAAAATATACTTCAGACTTTGGTGATCAGTGAATATTTTGCAACGATTACCGAGGAGGTAATGTCGCCAGGTCTTAAGTGCATAGACTACGGCTGCAAGCTCTAGATCATGAGTAGGATAATTCTCCTCATGTGGGTGCAACTGCCGTGAAGCGTAAGCAATTACGTGTCGATCTTGCATGAGAATGCAACCTAGTCCTTGTCGCGAGGCGTCGCAGTAGATAACAAAGTCCTTGGAGAAGTCTGGCGGTACCAGTACGGGAGCAGAGGTCAGGCGTCTTTTCAGTTCCTGAAAGCTGTGCTCACATTGTGGAGTCCATTCGAACTTCTTATCTTTCTTGAGGAGTTCGGTTAGAGGTTTGGCAACCTTGGAGAAGTTCTCGACAAAGCGACGACAATAGCTCGCTAAGCCTAGAAAACTCCGAACTTGCTTGACCGATTCGGGTGGAGTCCAATCAAGGACGGCTTGAACTCGCTCAGGGTTAACAGCAATACCTTTACCAGATATTACATGACCCAGATAGGTCACTTCTGACAACCAGAATTCACATTTAGAGAATTTGGCATAAAGGCGATGCTCTCGAAGTTTCTTCAACACTAGCCTTAGATGTTCGGCATGCTCTTCCTCGTTCTTGGAGTAGATGAGTATATCATCGAGATAAACTACGACGATTTTATCCAAATACTCCATGAAGATTGAGTTCATTAACCGAGAAAAGGTGGCTGGAGCGTTGGTTAATCCGAAGGACATGACGGTGTACTCGTATTGGCCATAACGAGTAACAAAGGCCGTTTTAGGAATGTCCCCGTTTCTGATTTTGATTTGATGGTAGCCCAACCTCAAATCCATCTTGGAGAAGACTGAGGATCCAGCGAGCTGATCATACAGGTCGTTGATCCTGGGAAGTGGATATTTGTTCTTGATTGTGACCAAATTGACAGGTCGGTAATCTACAACCATCCGGTCTGTACCATCCTTCTTCTTGACGAATAGGACGGGGCAGGCCCACGGAGATGAGCTAGGTCGGATGAAACCCTTTTTCAAGGATTCATCGAGTTGTTTCTTAAGCTCAGCTAGTTCTAGGGGTGCCATCTTATAGGGTCTTCTAGCAATCGGAACGGTTCCTGGAATGAGGTCTATTACGAACTCAACATCCCTGTCAGGTGGAACACCTGGCAATTCCTCTGGAAAGACATCCGGGAAGTCACGGACTACCGGAACGTCCTCAAGGTCTGGCAAAGGGCTGGCGTTAAGAGAATATAATTGTCGCTTGGCTATTCGGGTCAAGACATTGACTATCTTCCCCGAAGGATGGGTGAGTTGAACAGTCCTAGAGAAGCAATCAATTTGGGCATGATGAGCTGACATCCAGTCCATACCCAAAATGATATTAATATCTGAAGATTTAAGGGCTATCAAAGACGCAAGGAAAACAAGTCTGTCGACCTGGATCTCATTTCCATAACTTACCCTAGAGGTCTGCCATCTAGACCCAGGGGTAGAGATTTCCATAGTGGATGGCATGTCACAGAATGCAACGTTATGCAAACGAGCATAATTTTCAGATATAAAGGAATGAGAGGCTCCTGTATCGAAAAGGACAGATGCCGGGTGGCAATTAACAAGAAGCGTACCGAGAACGACGTTGGGATCCTCTTGAGCTTCTTCGGCAGAGACACAGTTGACATGGCCACGTGAAGCGGTGACCGGTTTAGCATGAAACACTTTCCCTGTCGGCTTGCCACGGCCAACAGCTTTAGCAGATTGATTGGGGTTGGTCTGGGGACACTCACGCATATAGTGACCAGATTCCCCACACTTGAAACAAGTCACGAAACTGGTACGTGGAGGAGCATTATTGGTTGGACCCCCATAGGGCTTGGCTGGAGCAGACTGTTGTACAGGGCGAGGCGCCTGGAAAGATGGCCTCGGTGTGAACCTGGGTGGCAGGGCGGTGTTGGGCACCCACACGCGGCGCTTCTGAGGACCAGCACCGGATGAGGAACCCGTGTCACGTCCATGCTTGCGTGTTGCGTCATAGTCAGTCTGACCAGTTTCAGCACTGATGGCTTTGTTGACAAGTTTCGAAAAAGATGTGCACTCATGCAGACGGAGGTCGCGGCGAAGCTCAGGACTAAGGCCCTTACGGAACCTTGCTTGCTTCTTGGCGTCAGTAGAAACTTCCTCAGTTGCATATCGGGCGAGATTACCAAACTCTCTGCTATAGGCATCCACAGAAAGTCGGCCTTGGGTGAAACTGCAAAATTCTTCACGTTTACGGTCCATGAGACCCTCCGGAATGTGATGTTCACGGAAAGCCTCGCTGAATTCAGCCCAAGTTGTGACATGGCCCGCTGGGCGCATAGCTCCATAATTCTCCCACCATAGACTGGCGGGGCCTTCAAGATGATATGCAGCAAAGGTGACCTTGTCAGCCTCCGCTACCAGCGCGGAATGCAGTTTGTGAGAGATACTGCGAAGCCAGTCATCAGCGTCGAGAGGCTCGACGGAGTGGTGGAACGTGGGTGGATGCAATTTGATAAAATCACTGAGTGACACCACGTTAGCCCTCTGATGGTGTGCTGTATTCTGTTCAATACGCTCCAACAAACGGTTTGTCTCCCGCTTGTTTCTCTCAGCTTCCATCATCACCTCGGCTAGTGAAGGAGGATGAGGCAGGTTTTCATTCCTGGCTTCACTGCCTTCGGCCTGCTCTTGGGAAGCAGGGTTAGCGCGCGTGTTGACCATCCTAGGTAGACAAGACAAAGATTTAGTCAGGATGGTAAAATTCCGACATAGGATACATAATGTAAGGAATAACTCGGAATGCAAGATGATCATCCGTATGACATGGTAGATACAGAAACTGCTTCTTTTATTCCATCGTCATACACACCATACAGGGTTTAGTACAAGACCAAACAAAGTACTATTACAGTGAAAAGAGGATTACATCTCATCGGAGGCATTCCAAGCTCCTATACATTATTTTTCTACACCCCCGGAAGGAGTACAAACTAGGTCATATCCCACGAGTCACGCAGGACGATAGACAACACAGCTAGTGCGAACTAGTGATACTGCTACTAACTCAGACCGATCCGTAGTAGTCCTCGTAGAAGTCACCTCCATAGCCTGGAAGTTCAACATGATCATCCGGAAATAGACGATCTCGCGGAGCTTGTGGACCATAGGGGCTAGGATGAGGTCGTGGACCAACAAACGGTGGCCTGCGGGGACCGCGAGGTGGGGTGATGCCTCCTACATCACGCCAAACCATCACGTCTGGCAGAGCAGATCTCACAGGATAGAGATCGCGCATATCTGAATATCCAGCTTGCACCGCCGGTGCGAACCGAGTCAAAGTGGCCCAGTGGTCAGCACGGGTATTGAAGAGCTCTAACCTCAAGGCCCGATTTTCACGGTCCTTATCCTCGAGCATCTCAGCAGTGGTGCGAGTCCGTGAATCCTCCTGAGTGGAGTCAGCGTAGATAGCCTGGAGATACCCTTGTGCTCCCGGAAGTGATCCTGGCATATACCGGAAGTCAGAGTCCCGAAATAGACCAGATCTGACTCGCATAATGGTCATCATAGAGTAGGCGGCATCCTGCACAGCCATCTCAATAGTAACCCCGAGTCCATAGGAGCAGTGAAGAGGCTCAGTGGATCCAGGATAAGATGGAAATATCCTGACAGTGCAGAGATACTGGCTTTGATTAAAATCTCGGAATTGCTCTTCGACCGTGTACTCGGGATACCAGCGGTATCCAGCCTCAGTCATTACCCTGACCAACTTAGCAGTATGGCCGGGTACATCTAGGCATCGAGTCAGGCGAACCACTTGATTAAGGTCGCGAGTGGCCATCTGAAAGCACAATTATAATGCAAAGGCATTAGAATTTCTAGCAAAATTTCGGCAGCATAACAGCTGTAAATGCTCAAAAAGGATATTGAGACATTTGACAAAGGATTTCGTACACACCCAACATCACCATATCTAAGTTCTGAAACCATTCTGGCAACATAATGTGGTAGTAGAACTGAACTAGGCTAGTAACCATCAAACTTATAAGGTACTACTGATTAGTAACTCGTGATCCTGATAGAGAGAACAGATCCTAATTCCTTAACCCCCGGTGGAAGAATAGACTGACTCAGATCAGAAAGTCATAAGGTATAAGGAGTAAAAGAGCCTTACGTTCCATCCCACAAACAATTCCCCTACATATAACTAAAGAATTTCTAGACTCAACATCGACCAGTTTGGCTTGGAGAACCTACAGGCAGTCCGGCTCTGATGCCAACGCTGTCAGGACCCCGACTCGATGTCACATCGATCTAGCTGGTAACACCTCATATCACTTTGCGGCCTCACGCACGGTATCCCCACGGGTGTCGTCTTACCTTTTCCCCGGGACCGTTTGCGCCTTTTGGCTCACGTATATGATAGTGTCGCTAGCATCCATATGATAAAGAGCCTGGGTTGACATGACTAGTCGTAAACCCAAAGTGGCACAGACTTACAGGGACAGGCATCCATGACCCAGCTTCGAACGTGTCGGTCATCAGCAAGTGGGTCCGGGCTGTAGCACTGGGCTAGCAGGACTCCGGTAAACCGGGCTGTAGCGGGCTAACAGGACTCCGGTACTCAAAGCGTGACATTTCCCCGAAGGGACAGACACAGGAACGAAGAAGGACACATGCCGGCCAGCCTAAGTGTTCCAGAGCAGTAGCAAGCTACCATGGCTCAGCGGTAACACTAGGAGACATTTCCCGGTAGGAGAGGCTACTAAAGATAAACAACTAGATAGTCAGATCCCACACATACCAAGCATTTCAATCATACACACAATATGCTCGATATGTGCAAATACAACGAAGCATCACAACATGACTCTATGACACAAGTACTTTATTTAAGGCTCAGGGAGCCATACATAACATACACAAAGGTACAGGTCTCACGACCCAACATACAAGTCATACAATCATACAAACCAGCAGCGGAAGTAACTTGTCTGAGTACAGACAACTAGTAAAATAAAAGAGGCTTGGAAAGCCTAGCTATACTACGTGGTTCTTCACAAGCTCAGGGTCACCACCTGGGTCTTTAGCCTACTCGTTGATGTCAACGTCTACATAGAACCCATCAGAAGGGGTTGCAGCGTCTTCTGTAAAAATGTAGATTATAGCAACATGAGTACAAAGGTACTCAGCAAGACTTACATCAGATCCTACATACATGCATAGTATCAAGAAGGGTTGGTGGAGTTATTGCAGCAAGCCAGCTTTGACTCTTGGCTAGGCTATCCTACGATACTCCAACTTGAAATGGTTTTGCGCACACGAGTCCACTATTCACCACTTCAATACACTACCGAGGATCCACCTCCGTCTTCCTACGGAAGAGCCATCCTCGGCACTCACACTTATCTTGAGGCTTTTAGTAGTTTCCATTTACTTGTCTATGAACTGTATAGGCAACCAAGTAGTCCTTTACCGCGGACGCGGCTATTCGAATAGATCATGATAACCCTGCAGGGGTGTACTTCTTCATACATGTTTCCACCACTTAGCGTCTGCACACGACATGTGCTCGACAGACTTCAAGCGAAAGCCGACGTGGGTGTAGACCACGACCTACCTAAACACTTAAGCCTCTAGTCCAGGTTTATCGCCTATTCAGGTTCCATCCGCAGGGAGTCCGGCCGAGGTTTCCCATACGGCCCCGAACGATGTGAACAGGGTTCCCGAGATACCTAACGGGTATTCGGTACACCCGGCCACGTACCTACCGCATCACAGCCCACCCCTACGGTCAGCGCTGTCCACGGCCTCCAGTAGCTACAAACACCAGAAACTACTTGCAACTCCTGGACGGAGAACTAGGGTGAATAAGAAGCCGAGAGGGTCCATTGGTTTCGGGCCCAATGCATGGTAGTAGCTGATTCTTAAATCACACATACAGATCTCAGTGCTTAAGGTCGGCTTCAATGAAACAACCCACCATGTACTCCTACATGGCCTCTCATCAATACCTTTACCAAATCGTGTTCACCACACCACTCTCATTACCGACATAACATTTCACTCTAGCCCATCACCCAGATGAACCAGACCTGACACGACTCTAAGCATAGCAGGCATAGCAAGGTAGGAACAACACATACATATGGCTCAATCAACTCCTACACATGCTAGTGGGTTTCATCTAGTTACTGTGGCAATGACAGGTCATGCAGAGGAAATGGGTTCAACTACCGTAGCACACAGCAGTTTGAAACGCGTTGTCTTAATGCAGTAAAGGAGAGCAGGAGCGAGAACATGGGATTGTATCGATATGATCAAATGGTTGGTTGCTTGCCTGATGGTTCGATGCACGGATACGGTTCTTCGTTAGGGTAATCACGGTACTCCTCGGGGACAGATCCTGTCGCAAAGGACATCGATACACAAGCATCACCAAACAATGTGCAACAATATGATGCATGCATGAAACATGGCAATATGAGTGTGTTGGGCTAATGCAACTAAAACCAGAAGTGTTTGAACAAATTTGAATCAAGGATTCAAATTTCAAATTCAAATATGGCCTTTTAAAGTGCCTTTTCTTGTTCTGCTTAAAACATCAATTTAACTTGTTTGATCATGCATGAAAATAGTACAGATGGATAGATTGGATTTTTCTGATCATTTTTCATATATAATTTGTCCAATTTGGAGTTACAGAATAAAAGTTATGAATTTTTGAAGTTTAAATAATATTCTGGAATTTCCTGATTTAATTTAAATCCAGAAATTCAATTACTGCGTCAGCCTGACGTCAGTATGACGTCAGCAGGTCAACGGAACAGGTCTGGGTCAAACCTGACAGTGGGTCCCGCATGTCAGGGTGATTATTTTAATTAAAACTTAATTAAAACTAATCCTGTTTAATTAACAGGGCTGGGCCCCATCTGTCATTGACTCAGGGGAGTCAACCAGGGCCCACCCGTGGTCAAAGTCAAAGTCGGCTGCCGGCGTTTAGTCGCCGGCGAGCCCGACGCGGCGGCGGGAAGTGGTTTTGGTCGTTTCGGCCACCAAATGGACCGCGGAGGCCACCGGAGTGGAGCTGAGGACAACCCGCAGCTCTTGGCGGAGCCCGTTGGGGTCGGGGTGGCCGGAGTCGACGGCGGCCGCCGGGGTTCGGTCGTGCACGGGAACGGTGCTGGAGCTCGAAGTCGAGCAAAGCGAGGCGCTAGGAATGCTCTACGGGGTCTTGCGAACTCGTTGGACTCGCCGGGGTGACCAAATGGTCACCGGAGCTGCGTCGACGGCGAGCTCGGCGACGGCGGAGGTTCGGCCGTGGTGGGGAGGAGGCTACGGTGAGGGAACGAGGGGAAGGAGAGGGGGAAACGGTGGCGTAGCTCACCGCGGTTGCAGTGGGCGTCGAAGCGGGCTCGGGGACGCGCTGGAGACGGCGAATTCGACGGCGACGGTGGTCGGAGCCCGAAGAGGGGAACGACGACGTGGCGGCGATGCAGGGCTTCCGGGGAGCTGTGGAGCGGTGGGGAGGAAGAGGGAGTCGAGGCGGAGCTCCTGAGCTGGTCGGGGGAGCGAGGGGTGGTCGGAGACAGCGGCTAAGGCGAACGGCGGCGACGGTGGTGTTCGGCCGGGCGAGAGAGAGAGCGAGGGAGAGGAGGGGAGAGCCGGGGGAGAGTGAGAGAGAGCAGGGGGGAGGCGTGGCGTCGTCCAGGGACAC